>NW_025534613.1:0-171665 GCF_020615455.1 Coregonus clupeaformis | reverse complement strand
ATCTGCTGAAATACTTTTTGTACATATTTGCACGAATTGAGTGCCATATTGTGTTGCCCAGTTACAGAGGGTCCCTGTAATGCCACATTTCTGAGACCTACACACCTATACTATGCTGGCTACAGCTCTAAGATGTCAGAATTGATATCATTCAAATGTATCACGTGAACTTAATTGGCTAAACTGCATGCAATAGACTAATGAGAAAATGTTTATCCACTCAATCTTTGTTGCTCCCAGGAGGGATCTGTATTATGGAGGTATTTACACAAAATATAAACAATGTTGGTCTTGTCTTGATGAGAAAGACCTTATGAATTGACCAATTATGAATATGGTAGCAGAATGTCCTGGGAGTCATTGTGCATAATGTCCTGGTGCAGCAGAGAACACTAAGAACAGAGAGGGGTATGTCTGTGCATGCCACTCTGATATTTCCTGTCCCTATCTCCTGTATCATCTTGTCCTGCATGCAGGATTTAACACTACTACGTGACTACGTACCATGCATGCCCCTCCTGTGGCTAGAGAGAGAGCAAGAGAGAGAGCGAGAGCGAGAGACGAAAGCAAAAACAAATGTCACAATAGGCAAGCTGAGGCTGAACAGTAGCAAATGGGCATTTATGTTTTTGAAAGTGTTATAATTACAGCTGCTATTAATTGGGAGGTGGCGGTTGGGAGCTGGCTGAGAATCAAATGGGAATAAACTGTTCACACCTGACAGCCAAGGTAGTAGGACTGTTGGCAGATTGATTTGTAGCCCAGTTTGATGGGACACTGGAAGGCAACATCTGAGAACTGAGAGTCCAGGGGCTTTCTACTCCATCACAATAGATACCTAATCGTATCTCTATACTACAGTGCAGTTAAAGCGGGTATACTCTGCCCTGTAACCATTATAAAGGGCTATGCTCTGCCCTGTAACCATTATAAAGGGGTATGATCTGCCCTGCACCTATCATGTTCCTCCACACAGCCGATCCCGCAGACAGTCGTTAACTAACTAAACATTACAACAATACTTACTTTTACTTTGCATAATCAAACTACTGGTTTGCTGCCATTCTTCAGCAGGTTGATACAGGGCCAGGACAGGGAGCACTGGTTTGATTGAGTGTATTCATCTCCTGTCAGGAGCAGGAGGCCTGTAGGGGGTAAAGTGAGGGGATGGTGCCAAGCAGTTAATTAGACAGACAAACATAACGTTGTCTCCCCATGTATGTTACTGTATAAGCTATTGGATGAGGAGGTGGAGGTTGTTTTTCTGTTTGGGATGCTTGCCTTGTAGCCCCTGAGCCAGAGAGAGAGAGCTGGGGTGGGGTGGGAGGATGGGGAACACCAGGGCCCTGCGGGGATGGTTGTTTATTCAGGACAGGCAACACCCATGGGCATACACAAGCACACCACAGCAGGGAGAGTCTATCTGTTTCTCACTCCCTGACTGTCACTCCCTCCTTCTCACACGCATACACATACCGACATCAGCTACCATACATAAACACATAAACACACACACATACACAAACACTCAGTGAAGGACCGGGTATTGTGCCATCGCCATGTGTGCCATTGGCCTTGTGGCATGGTGCCCTCAGAGGTCGTGGCCCACGGTGCTGTGTCTCCTTAGCGGTTCCTTATCACAGCCAGCATCTTTAATCTCCTGCTGTGTGGGGCGGTAGAGGCTCACAGGCCACCGGATTATAGCTTCTCCTTCACACAGCACAGGCGGACAGCGACTGAATTGCAGTCAACATCACTCTCTCTCTCACACACTCTCTCTGTCTTTATCTCTGTCTCTCTCCCAATCTTTTTTTCTCCCACAACATTATGCAAAGAAAAACTCATTCTGAGCATACACAGAAAGAAAAAAGAAAGTGCTGAACCAACATGCACTTGTGTGATAGGTGATTTGAAGGAGTCAGGCGCAGGAGGGTAAATCACAGAATACAGAGTTTATCCCGTAGTACAGAGTTACGCTGGATAGCGTCAAACAGTCCAGTGTGCAAAACAGTCGCACTGGAACAAAACAGGCACACGGGGAAAATATACCCCGGCAATACAAAATACACGTAGCTCAACCGAGCTACTCTCTCCTCACATTAAACAATCACCCACAAGGACAAGGGGGGCAGAGGGAACACTTATACATGTACTAATGAGGGGATATGAACCAGGTGTGTGTAATAGACAAGACAAAACAAATGGAATGATGATATATTGAGCGGCAGTGGCTAGAAGGCCGGTGACGACGAACGCCGAAGCCTGCCCGAACAAGGAGAGGAGGCAGCTTCGGAGGAAGTCGTGACAACGTGATCCGTTGACATCACGAATATTGTCACAGAAACCCTTCCCAAGTAAACCACATGATTATCCGGACCTGTGTAGCTTTGTAGTAATCACACAAAGCATTAGCACCTATCAGGTCATCAAGCTTCTATTTTCCCTCTGCGTGTAATGAATCCAATGTGTCTGAGTCTTGGCATGCACAAATGATTAACTGGTGGTAAAGACAACTGATTAAAAGATAAAGCCTTGGCACACAATGACTTTCAGCACTACGTATGGTGTGTACCTGAGAGACTGGGGCCTCCTCACGCAAGGAAGATATTTACCTTTTCAGTTAATTTCCCCCTTGCATCCTCACACACAGATCTCCCACATTGCACCTCCTACAAGGTCCAAATGTGGAAAAGAACATGTAATGTCATGATGTGTGTGTGTCACAATTACATGGGTTACACTGGTAAGGCGGTTATGAGAAATCAGAAACATGTGAAACCGAGAGGTGTGAGTGAGGGGCAAAGATGAGTGTCGAATTTTACAAGTGGTAACCAGTAAAAAACTATCACAAAACGCTCGTGTGAGGTGAGAAAATAATCAGCAAAACAATAAACTCATATTGCTGATGATAACAGTCAGGACTATTGTCAGGACTCCTCCTATATCTAACGTTACTGCAATCTATAGCTGCTCACCCTGGGGTCACATCCTTAGAGCTGGTGGTGGGGGACCCATAGAGGAAAACTGCAGCCCCTGACACAGTATAACAGATGTCAGGGGTTCTGACACAACTATTAAACCACATGCAATGACTCAGAAGACTGACTGTGTGATGATGGCCTTGATGATGGACTTAGTCACTTTGCTACCGCAATAGGAAATGTAGGAATGTTCCATAGTACACATCATTACTGATTGATCCCTTTGACAAGTGAAGCTAGACCTAGTCTCTCGTGACTTATTTGTTTGTCGGTGCAGAGATTAATCTACAACAACATTGCGAGTCAAGCCCCCCAACAGTCATAGCAGTGATAACACACATGTGAGTGTGTAGGCTGCTCACTGCTCGCACACCTCCACCCACTCAGTTGCCAGTGGTGTCAGACATCCTCTCTCAGTAGGATGAAGGGTATTGTTATGCTTGAACCGGGTTCAGTCCATTACTCAACAGAGCCCTGGTGATAAGTATTCTGTGCTGTCCAAGAAAAACACTGCATGGTGCAGATAGATGCCTGGCCACAACACAACACACACTCTCTCTCTCTCTTCCACACACTGTCCCACAGACTGACAGAATGCACACAAGATGAAACAACTCAGACAATAGATTGTTTTGACCATCCGTATTATCACTCTTTCGGCTAAGCAAGAATGTTTAAATTATTGTAAGTAATTTAGTAACTTTTTTGTGAGAGTAAATCTGCACATGGCACAGACCTTAACAAATATTAACACTTAAAGTGTAGGGCCTAATACCAAAAAAATATTAGGCATATTGAGCATTTGTGCTTCCAACATTAGTTAATCTATTTGTTCAGGAATATCCCTTTTCATTGGCTTTTTTTTTTTTTACACAATGAAACACAATTGAACAATGTAGGGAGATCTTTCCCTAGGCCTACTTCCATATCTAACGATTTTTTTGTAAATATTTCATGTCTGTTTGTTTTATGGCCAAACACTGATTGAAATATGCATTATAATGCACTAGTTTCTATTGACGAAATCCACATTTTAGTCTGGCCAATCTGCAAACTTTTCTATTTACAGAACAGTAGCGTGCTTCCCAAAAAACGGTCGGTGACTGTTTTGATAAAATGGGTGACCCGCGAGGCTGGCTGATGCCTCCCCTGCTCTCTCTGTACACAACCTCACGACCCTTGGCACAGCCCGAGCAAACACAGTCTGCACGCAATGGCGGGGCTGTGGCACAATGATTAACCCGTAAATGTGCTGTCAACCCGCTCCGTAGCCTGCAAAGCCCGCTGAGAGAATTGGAGGGGGGCAGACGAGGTTAATTTGTTTCACGCATGGCTCGTTTTGCGTGTCAAGCATATCCATATCTTCTTTCACTATATGGTTGTATGTCTGTCTTTGTACACGCGTTTCATATTTTCCTTTCTTTATGATGTGTCCTCTGTTTCTTTTTTTCGCTCCCACAGTTTGAGTCAGCGTTAAAAAAAAACATGGTAGTATCGTGCGTGACAGAATGATGGATGACCGAGATATTTCCGCACGCAACTATTGTTTTTCCCGGTGAGCATTTTGAACTTTGGCTTGCATAAGGACAGAGAGAGACCGGGACTGTTAGCTCAGTTACTAATGTGGTATTCACTCCGATCCGTGAGGGGAAGGTGATACAATACCGGGACCGGCCCCCTCCTCTCCCTGTTCCCAACCCCAGCATGCCTGTTTGTGCACTTCGAGCCGGCCGCGGGAGCGAGCGAGACAGAATGTTTCTCAATTACCGTTTGTGTATAGTGTAAGTGATTGCGTGTTGACTTCCTTAAGCCAGAGGGGGTTTGTATGAGGTCACATTCACACATTCATGAGTAGTGTCATGGCCTACATTCTTAGAAAAAAAAGTTCCAAAAGGGTTATTTGTAGAGGGATAGGGTTCTACCAAGAAACGTTTTCATCTGAAGAATGAACCCTTTTTGGAAGACAAGGGTTCTTTGTTAGGCAAAGAGTTCAACCTAGAACCTTTTTCATCCTAAAAGCCGATTTTGGAAGAAAGGGTTCTTTGATTATTCTTTGGAAAGCAAGAAGGATTCTTTGGAGGCAAAAAGGGTTCTACATAGAACCCTTCTGAATCAGAATAAGCTTCTTCTATTTATTTATTTATTTATTTTAAATTGTGCCTGAGCAACAATGTTTACCTCGTGTTTAAACTTTAACATCAGGAGTTTGAGTAATCAGATACATTTAGAAAGATAGCTGTGATAATTGTATTAACTGTAAATGGGAATATTTATGCATGTACTGTATCTGGTATTCCCTTAATCATTTTACATATACAGTACTGACATAGTTGATATCTTTGCCATGATTTCTGTTTTTCAAATGAGTATTTTCTGTGAATTTATTGAGCAGAGAGTAGGAGAATAGAAGGGAGGATGAGTGAACCAGCAATGTATAGTATGGTACACAGCTTATTGGCCAGTTTTACCTAGTGTTGATTTTTCAGTCTAACATTTCTAGTGTTGATTCAGGAGTTACATTCAACACTCAGTGGTGTAAAATAACCCCTGTGTTGGTATTAATATACAGAGTTGAGTGTGATTTTGTCATTTTTATCTGTGTGGAGTAAAACACTCAAAACCACGCCCATCATGATCATATTTCCCAGCATGCTCTATTGCAGGTTGATTTTCACAATTGTTTGTTTCAATGTCTGTGTTTTGGCATGTACATTAATTGGTTGATTAATCTTATGCTACACAAAGACAAATAACATACATTTTTTATAAACTAATCCAATCTGTTACTATTTGTACTTATTGCACCCATTACTGAGATCGTTGTCTTAGTTTATGCACAGCGATTACATTTTTCAAATATGTTTTTTCTTGTTTGTATTGGTCCCTGTGGGAATCGAACCCACAACCCCTGTGTTGCAAGCGCCATGCTCTACCAACTGAGCCACATGGCTGATTTCCCACTGATCAAGGCATCGCTCCCTGCACTTAAAAAGACTACACATTCTTCCTTCTTTGAGTTTGGGCCATCTTCAAGTCAAAAGGAAAGACGGAGTCAAATCCTCTCAGATGATCGTCCCTAAAACATCTGCATAGTAGGAGATGTCATTAGCTTTTTCAGGGTTTACATTACTCCATAGAATTGGTAATAACAAAAGTGGTAATAACACAGTAATAACATAGTATAAACAGTAATAACATAAGTGTTGTGTGCTTTGGCATTGCATGTATGAACAATGGTGATATTTTCTCTCTCTTCCCTCCTGTCTCTGTTCATGCAGCTGTTTCATTTTCCTGAGAGTTCAAAGAAGACACTTCCAAACCTCTGGTAGCACAGATAGTTATGTCTAGTGTCTACAGACTAGAATAAAAGACTGAGAGGGGAATGCACCAATCTGACCTGTCACCTGAGTGGTTAATTGCTCTAACTACCAGAGTCTGTGTACAGGGGTTAGTTGACCTTCTCCATAACAAACTCACATCCCTCATGCACACACAACAACACGCCCTCACACACATGCAAACCCACTCACAAAAAATTCCCTCACTCTCACATAAATACCTGGTTTGAAGGTGTGTGACAGGTGCTTGGTTATTGCGTGCCAAAGGACTGAAGACTTCAGCTGCCTTTACAGTCATTACTCAGAAAGGGAGATTATTTAAGGGAGTTTCAGTTTGCTGTGGGCTAAACAGTGTTTTGGTTATGATGTGAGCTCTGTAAATGGGCATTCTGGATGTATGTGTGTGACATGTCATGGATCCCTAACCTGACTACGCCTACTTGAACATTTCCTATTGATATTTGTCACGTTATTGTCCTCAATTGAATTCCATGTATTTGCAACTGTGATTGTTAGAGGTCATACAAATTGTTGGAGTTCATTGAGCAGGTCACTAATGATGAGCAGGGAGTGGTGTGTTAGACCATAACAACATGAACAGAGAAGCCTATTTCAAACGGGTGTGATCCTGATGATGTTTACGTTGAATGCAGGACCTGTATGGAATGTCCGTCCCATGGCCTCTCACGCTATCGTCTCCCTCTCCTCTCACAATGCTGTGCGTAATGCTTAGTGTGATTATATACTTTATGTTTATGCTTAATAAATCAGCCTTTGACTGTGTCCTTTGTACCAGTGAACAGTCTCATTTGGAGCAATTGTTTTAAGCAGCTCTTTGAAATGTCATAAAATGTTTTCCAAGTTCACACGCGAAGGTACCTGCCATGGTTGGCATTACCGTGACTATCCAGGGCAATTGGTATTTGGTGGATTTAAGCAGTTGACTTCAGCCAGCCAGTTGCATGCCTGCGTGAAGCCTGAGTGGTAGATCGCATGACTCCAAAGCCCAAGATCCTCGCATTTAAAAGAAGCTACAGCGCGCGAATATGTGCACCTCCTTGACCAATAAAAAGTATCACGTCCTGCGCTCTTTGTTCTGCAGTGTTTAAGACCCTTGTGTCTTTCCATGGGCTACTGCCTTCGCGTGACTGACCAAGCAGATTTAGGATTGTCCCGAAGACCAAGCCCACCCCTCCGTGCGGGAGCTTTCTCACGCGAACTGCAGGACCAGCGACGCAACGCTGAGGGGCACGCGCGGCGAGTGGGCGAAAGCCCAGCGACTGGCATTATCCATCATATTGAGCATGGCAATAATACGGTGTGTAGGCCTATCTCGGAGGAGAAAAAAAGAAGCAATTTAGAGCTGGAAATAGACTTTACGCTTTTTTTTTTACTCTATCGTCTCTCAATATTATTATAGTGTTCATACGCCTCAAACAGTGGTAAATTAGTGTATTGTTTTTCATAATTTCAATTACACGTTGGCGTCTTTTATCTTAGCTTTGGAGTGATACTTGACTTTCCTCAAAAGCCTGCACATTTTCGGTTGCCTTCTAGTTGTAATCCAGGATTCCAGGAATGATCATCTAAATGTTTAAACATTTAGGAATCTAATGCCTCTTTACACAGTTGTAAATGTAAATGTCGGGTGATGCTCTCTAATAGCCACACATTCATACACTGAAATGCCTATGCAATTAAATGTCTTGAGACATCTTCAAGTTGAAGTATGCTAATTATTTAAATTACAATAAAGTTACACCCATTGTGAATGCGTACAGTTAACCCAAAACAGAATGTATAACACATAGGCGGCAGGTAGCTCAGTGGTTAAGAGCGTTGTGCCAGTAACCGAAAGGTCGCTGGTTCTAATCCCCGAGCCGACTAGGTGAAAAATCTGTCGATGTGCCCTTGAGCAAGGCACTTAACCCTAATTGCTCCTGCCTAAAACATGTTTTTTTTTTAATGGAAGTTGAAATACAGGCATACTGCCAAGACAAAAAATAGAGGCATATTGTCAAGTAGACAAAAGTCAATGAAGATAAAGCCATTTACATGTTAGAAATTATGATATAGAGAACAACTAAACATAAAACAACAAAGAGATCAATGCTTAAAATAAAGCCTAATTAACCATAATTGTCTTCATTAAAAACTTAATTAAAACATCCTTGCCTTTTCTATGGCCTATGCCTACAAGCCAATAGTAAACCATTTCAGCGTGTTTATTTGTATATGGACAGGCCATTGTGGCCCGAATAATAGAGATATGCGTGCATAATAACGCATGTCTGCGCGTAAATCCTGCATCGATATGAGATTTGGTTAAATGTCTAATTACGCACATGGATATTAAGTTAGGATTTAGCCGAGTGAGATTGAAAAGCCCATAACCTATGACATTTTCCCAGCAACAAGTTATGTTTATCAATCAAAGCATATTGGCTAACAGCCAGCCTAATATGATGCTGGTTAACAGGAAAAGCTTATATGCATCCAAAATACGTTGTTGAAATAAGAACATTTAATTCTGAGGAACAGATTGTGTGCATGGTGCCATAACCATAAAGCTTTCTATATCAATGGTGCTTATAGTCAATAGGTCCTTTTCAGTCGATAGGCTCATTACCGCTGAGAATGTTTCAGTCTATGTTCCAACTATGTTGGAAATCCCTCGTATTGCTGTGCAGACTCGATATATATTCACTGTCAGTAGGCTATCTGGAATAGGATGTACATTTCCCAAAAGAAGAGACTGTAAGGGTAATGAACTCATTTACCCTTTCACCCCTGCAGTATTTCCTAAAAGAAGAGAGACTGTAAGGGTAATGAACTCATTTACCCTTTCACCCCTGCAGTGCTTATAGAATCCCCCCCCCCCCATCCTCAACCAAGGGCTGGGGAGGCGAGGGCTTGGCCAAAGCGCTCTCACGCAACTTGGCCAATCTTTAACTCGAGTGCTAACAGGTGCACGCACGCGATGGCATTTGAAAGTTTTTATCACGACTTGTTTCAAAACAGACTCCGCTCAGAATGGTGTGTTGTAGGTGTTGAGGTCTAGACGACTCTATTCTAGGTCTTGATACATATAACTTACCTTTGGGTAAGTCCCAATTGGGATATTGATTAACACAACAGTGATCCGAAGTCAAACCCTTTGGATAGCTTACACAAGCAGACAAGACAATATAGTCTCTTATCACAATCGAATGTTTTATCCTCCATGACACACTTGATAGGTAGGCTACATTTGTTTCCTATAAGTTAATAAGACGCACACGTCTTCCCATTGTCCTTATATACTCCACCGTTTATACTGTTGACAGGTTGAGTGAGATTTATCAAACTGTCAAAGATGTCTCTTGATTAAAAGTACTTCGGGCTGTAAGTTATTCCCGCCTGGGATAGGCTACACCTTTGCACGCTATCGAAATCTGTTGCAACGAGTAGGCCTAAAGGAAAGATTGCCAAAGGGTCTATGACTTAATAACGCATGCATAACAATTTCAAAAGTATTTAAAGAGGAAATGTTGATGTTTGCTAATAATTAAATATAAAAATGAATATCACTGGAAACAGATCAGACACTGATGGTCAATTTACTTTTGAAAATAGTGATTACGTTTGTGTCTTTAAATTACTTGTTGAAGAGTTGATGTTCAATAGATCATTAAGAATACACATATTTGGATCAGCCCCAAAGTACTGTCATCCTTATACAATGTGCTTTATATAATTGTTTTCATGAATATGTTCTATATACTTTAAGATAAATAGCTCATAACATGT
Organism: Coregonus clupeaformis; assembly: GCF_020615455.1. Lineage (NCBI taxonomy): Eukaryota > Metazoa > Chordata > Actinopteri > Salmoniformes > Salmonidae > Coregonus > Coregonus clupeaformis. The sequence goes on along the minus strand of NW_025534613.1, from coordinate 161,557 downwards.
TAATAAGGAGTGGATCAATTGCCTTTTTTCAGTATGGCTTGTTAGCCTACTGCCTACCATAGCCTGCAATATTAGGCCCAATACCCTAACATTAAAGGTAATAAATAAATAATAAAATACATATTAATATATAGGCCTAAACAAATAAATAAAACAAAATATACAAATATAATTACCACATCTATAACATTATACATTAAGCATCTCCAATCCAAAGTTAAATCTAGAATCGGCTTCCTATTTCGCAACAAAGCCTCCTTCACTCATGCTGCTAAACATACCCTCGTAAAACTGACTATCCTACCGATCCTTGACTTTGGCGATGTCATTTACAAAATAGCTTCCAACACTCTACTCAGCAAATTGGATGTAGTCTATCACAGTGCCATCCGTTTTGTCACCAAAGCCCCATATACTACCCACCATTGTGACCTGTACGCTCTCGTTGGCTAGCCCTCACTACATATTCGTCGCCAAACCCACTGGCTCCAGGTCATCTATAAATCACTTCTAGGCAAATCCCCGCCTTATCTTAGATCATTGGTCACCATAGCAACACCCACCCGTAGTATGCGTTCCAGCAGGTATATCTCACTGGTCACCCCCAAAGCCAACACCTCCTTTGGCCGCCATTCCTTCCAGTTCTCTGCTGCAAATGACTGGAACGAACTGCAAAAATCTCTGAAGCTGGAGACACTTATCTCCCTCACTAACTTTAAGCATCAGTTGTCAGAGCAGCTTACCGATCACTGCACCTGTACACAGCCCATCTGTAATTAGCCCACCCAACTACCTCATCCCATATTGTTATTTACATTGTTATTTATTTTGCTCATTTGCACCCCAGTATCTCTATTTGCACATCATCTTCTGCACATCTATCAATCCAGTGTTAATACTAAATTGTAATTATTTTGCACTATGGCCTATTTATTGCCTTACCTCCACATACTGTATATATATTTGCACACACTGTATATAGATTTTCTATTGTGTTATTGACTGTACATTTTGTTTATTCCATATGTAACTCTGTGTTGTTGTTGTTTTTATCGCACTGCTTTGCTTTATCTTGGCCAGGTCGCAGTTGTAAATGAGAACTTGTTCTCAACTGGCTTACCTGGTTAAATAAAGGTTAAATAAAAAAATACAATAAAAAAGTAGGATGCGTAGTATGATTCATACGTATGATAGTGATTATAGGTCTACATCTACATGGTTGTGCTTATGATTATGATGATATATAATGGTTAAGTGAGGCTGATTGTATTTTTGTATTGTTATTACACAATAACACATTTCAATTGCTCTACTTCAATTGCACATTTAATTGGTGATCATTCCACAAATCAATGGGTCCTATATTCCTCTTACCTGTCTGGCTTCTTCTGTATAGTCTGTTTTATAACTCCCTCCAACAGGCTAATGAACATCTGAAAAGCGGCTCATCCAGTCATTCTGATGTAAACCTCAAATCAAATCTAAAAATGTAAAAAAATATATAAAATAAAAAATTGTGGGACTATTTGGTCCCAAGTCATATGAACGTGGAGGAGCCTACTGAGAATGGCTTGTTCGAAAAGAAAACATGCAGTCTATTGAATTTCTCTATGGATAGACATTCAAAAAAATTTTATATAACAAACTATATGAAATTGTATGTATATATTTTTTCAATAGGGCCCATCACTGATATATTAGTGAAAGCATGCACTCTTAGACGTTTCTTTTTATAATAAAGGCACGCTTACAGTATATATATATATATATTGTAAACACTACTCATTGATGTTTCCGCTTAATATTTTATTATACCTCTCCTTCAGAGAGAGCCGCTGCTCCTGGCAAGCCAAGAGAGAAAGAGAGAGAGAGAGGTTTCGTCACTCAGACATCAGCCAATGGAGCTGAGAAGCGCTCTATAAAAGAAGTGCCCATTCTTACTTCTAAGTACAGAGAAACTGAGTTCTCTTTTAGCAAGAGAAAAAGCTTTGTATTACATTTAACCTCACCTGCAAACTTCTTCGATCTCCCTGCAAGACGGCTCATTTGGCTCATAACGGAAGGTAATAAAAATGACTAATTCTGCGTGTAATTTATTTACATTTAACTTAAGAACAAGTAAACAGATGTTGGAATAGCAGGTGTCTTTTTGTTGTGAATGAAGTGTCGAAATGACATTTATTAACTATTTTTCACATAATATTAGTACTGTTTTACAAAATAACAAGCTCCAAAACGCATTATATAATGTTATCTTGTACCGTTTATTCTTGAGTCTTCTTTTTAGTGTAATCTAATCGAAAAAATTGGCAGTTTTACGTACGTGTAGGCAATATAACAGTTAAGGGCTTTAAAATATATATATATACAGACTTTATGTAGCCTATGTTTACGCGACTGGTAGAGTAGGGTGGCTTGCAAAGAGCGTGAAAGGTGTGAGTGCGCCATGCGTAAAGTACATCGGACTGTATGCGTAAAGCAATGCAGTCAGCATGGGCACACTCTTGCGTAATTCCCCCCAATGCAATTTTCGAACAATGTTTTCAAGCAATGTTTATTACTCAGCTGGAGTATCTTTCTTGCTCACTATTAATCACTAAAACATGTACCTCTCCTTCTTACAGATTGTGCAGAAGCCACTAAAAAAAAACAGCAATATGGTTCTCATGATACTACCCATTATTGGCTCAGTCTCTGTGTCTGAGGGGCTGGTGGCCATGGTAACACTATGCCTGGTGTACATGTTCATGAAGTACATGCACACAGAGATCCCAGAGGGACTGAAACGGCTCCCAGGACCAAGGCCCCTGCCCATCATCGGGAATGTGCTGGAGGTGCAGAACAACCCTCACCTCAGCCTGACTGCCATGAGCGAGCGCTACGGCTCAGTCTACCAGATCCAGATAGGGATGCGGCCAGTGGTTGTTCTGAGTGGCAGCGAGACAGTCCGCCAGGCTCTTATCAAGCAAGGGGAAGACTTCGCCGGGAGGCCCGATCTATACAGCTTCAAGTACATCAACGACGGCAAGAGCCTGGCCTTCAGCACCGACAAGTCTGGAGTGTGGCGCGCCCGCCGCAAGCTAGCTATGAGTGCCCTCCGCTCTTTCGCCACCCTGGAGGGATCGACCCCTGAGTACTCCTGTGCCCTGGAGGAGCACGTCTGCAAGGAGGGAGAGTACCTAGTAAAACAGCTGACCTCCGTCATGGATGTCAGTGGCAGCTTTGACCCCTTCCGCCATATTGTCGTATCGGTGGCCAACGTCATCTGTGGAATGTGCTTCGGCCGGCGCTACAGTCATGATGACCAGGAGCTGTTGGGCTTGGTGAACATGAGTGATGAGTTTGGAAAGGTGGTGGGCAGCGGCAACCCTGCAGACTTCATTCCCTTCCTTCGTTACCTACCCAACCGCACCATGAAGAGGTTTATGGATATCAATGACCGTTTCAACACCTTTGTGCAGAGGATTGTCAGCGAGCACTATGAAACCTATGACAAGGTAAATAATACATTGCATCATGTTTCAAAGATGTTACATGTTTCCATTCCATGTTTGATCTATTGCTGTTTGTTGTCTGTGATACTGATTGTCCATTGTTCTGTTTTCAGGACAACATCCGTGACATCACTGACTCCCTCATTGACCACTGTGAGGACAGGAAACTAGATGAGAACGCCAACGTCCAGGTGTCTGATGAGAAAATTGTGGGCATTGTCAATGATCTGTTTGGGGCAGGTGAGTTGAGTTAAAAGTAACGCAACAGTTATGCTGAGTCACTCCACCTCATTGAAAAAAAATGCACATTTGGAGGACGTTTTAATTATACAATGCGGCTTCTGTCTCCCTCTCAAGGTTTCGACACCATCAGCACAGCTCTGTCATGGGCTGTTGTGTACCTTGTGGCTTACCCAGAGATCCAGGAAAGACTGCATCAGGAACTGAGTAAGTTGAAACTTGCTGGTTTTAACAGATAGTTCTGATCCCTAAATTAAATGAATCATCCACAGAGAGATCCTATAAATCAGTTCTATATGTAATTCTATGGAGTCATGATTCCAAATATTGTGGCTTACTGACCTGTCACCACCTGTCCCATTCATCTTTTGATAACCAATGTTCTCTATTGTCCTCCCAACAGAGAAAAAGGTGGGAATGAATCGCACTCCCCGTCTCTCAGACAAAACCAACTTACCTCTGCTGGAAGCTTTCATCCTGGAGATCTTCCGGCACTCTTCCTTCATGCCGTTCACCATCCCACACTGGTGAGTTGCACTTGCACCTGCTCAAAACACACATTTACAATATCAGCCAAACAGACATTTACAATATCAGTTACACATTATAGACACATGGTCTGACTCTGGTATTGTCAATATTTTTTCAGCACGGTCAAGGATACATCCCTCAATGGCTACTTCATTCCCAAGGACACCTGTGTCTTCATCAACCAGTGGCAGGTCAACCATGACCCGTGAGTAGAATTTTTAAACTAAAACTGCTCAACTCCATTACTATGCAACTACTAAACTACTGTGCAACAACAGTGTTGTTACTGTAGTAATTACAGTGTTACTACACAGGTATAACAAGAACTTAATGTAAATTGTTACCTCTGTGCTCTTCAGGGAGCTGTGGAAGGAGCCTTCTTCATTCAACCCTGACCGTTTCCTGAGTGCTGATGGCACAGAACTCAACAAGCCGGAGGGGGAAAGGTGCTCACATTCGGCATGGGCAAGCGCCGCTGCATCGGTGAGGCCATCGGACGCAATGAGGTCTACCTCTTCTTGGCCATCCTGCTCCAAAGGCTGCGCTTCCAGGAGAAACCTGGACACCCACTGGACATGACCCCAGAGTACGGCCTCACCATGAAGCACAAGCGCTGTCAGCTGAAGGCTAGCCTGCGGGCATGGGGGCAGGAGGAGTGAGGGCCATGGTCACATTTATGATTCTCAACATCACTATAACTGACTTATAGTTAGCCCTACATACTTGATGGCATGAGCTGAGTTCAGATTTAAAAGCCAGAGGGTACATTTTCTCTCTTGGAAAGACCGGGCTTGACACCTCTCTTAATTCATAGGAGAATTAACAGTGAGGGAAAACTGAGTCAAATTATAGACAATTTGAAATCAATACAATTATAATCTGAAACACGGTTGTAGAGGGATTCCAAACAAGTGTTGTATTGGATAAAGGACCTTCACTAACTCGTAGAGTTGATTAGTTTCTATGACCAGCATACTACAGGCCCTACTAGAGGTTGCCAGGTGTTGCTTCAGGAGATATCAGGACAGACTATAGCTGTTTAGCTGCCTTTTTGTCTACATCATCATGTTGTACTCTTCCTATTGCCTTGATCACAGCTCATATACTGTATCAGATCGCTTTAAAGAGGATCACATCTATAAAACATACACATAAACCCATGGTGGAATGTTAAAGAGCATTGCTTTTTAGTAGCATTTTTGGGTATAATTTTTTGCTACATAATTTTTTGAGTGAAGAATGTTACAACCTACATGATAAAGTGCCTGCTCTCATACTTTTGAGTTATTGTTCAGGTGGTCATAGATCACAGACAGTTGAATGGATGTATCCTCCCATTTCTAAGCTTGATATTTTTATTCCACTTGTCAAATGTGGACACAACACACTGAAGCTATGTTTGTATCCCACCAAAATGTGATTGATTGTTGGTGTACATATTTAAGTCTAGATGTATTTTGGAAAGTCCTTTTTTGAAATGTGCCTAAAATGTGTATATATTGTGGTGACTTATTATGGTGGCTTCGTATGACTTTATCAGGATCCCAAAATAAATTATGTATGTATTACTGACTGTGTTATAAATGTCAACATTTTATAATGTAACGAAGGACTCTTGTAAACTAAAACCCCAACTGTATACTCTATGCATTGTGTTGTTGGTAGCTATCTGGGTAGCTACTGAAATAAAAGCTGAAAATGAAAGAAAATCAATGAACTACTTTCTTAAGTGTGTTGGCCTATCTCATTGGCAACCCATGCATGCATACACACGCTAATACACACAGGCCTACCATTAGGAGAGGACGTCTATATTTGGCTGACCAAAGAGTAAATCTGTGACACTACTAGCTAGATAAGATAAGGTTGGATATCGTCACTTACCTGTGTAAAAGACTTGGACTTGGGGGGTGAAGGAAGTGACGTTGTGACCAGGAAACAACACAACTCTTCGAGTTCAGAAAGTGTTGTTAGCAAACTAGCAAATTCATCCCAAAAAACTATCATACACAAGAACAAGGTATGTCATTTTCAATTTTACCTCAAAGCGTTTCATGAATAACAAAAGGGTGGAGAGGATGGATATATTAATAACCGACGTTAGCCATGATCTCTGATTTAGCTACGCTAACGTTATCTAGTTAGCGTTCACAACAATTTGGCAGTAGCTAGCTATTTAGTTAGCTAGGTAGTTAGCCAGCTTTTAGATTGGAACAGCTAGTTAGTTACGTTATGTAGTTAGCTAGCTAGATACCGATTTAAAACAAATAGCGATAGCTAACTAGGGTATTTGACAGCTACATTGCCAGCTTATTTCCTAGCTAGCTAACGACGTCATTGCCAGAGTAGGTAAGTGATGAGTGAGTAGACAGCTTACATTAGGTAGCTAGTAGTAAACTACAAAGGGCTGTGGTTACCCTCTACTGTTAGCCCATTGTATAGCCAATGTAACTGGGATGCAACTCAAATAATTTTAGACCTGTAACCAAGTCCTTAGACTGTTTTACACCGTTAATTTCCCCATTGATCAGAACGCTATGATGTATTTGTGAAGTTGTTCTCCATCTTCCATAAATGCCTAGATCCAGAGAGAATGGCTGCAGACTGGTTAGGCAGTCTGGTGTCAATAAACTGTGGACCAACCCTGGGCATGTACCAGGGAGAAGTGTCATCTGTGGACCAGACTAGTCAGACCATCTCTCTCAGACAACCTTACCACAATGGGGTCAGGTGCCCTGTCCCTGAGGTCACCTTCAGGTAAGGCTTTCACATGGTGAAGTACAGAAAGATTAGCCTGAGTCACAGTTTCGGGAAATAATTTGCGGTGACAATGACACAGGAGTTTGAGTTTGCATTTGGCAAGACGGCACACACAGACATACTACATTCTGTGCATTGATCTAGTTATTTCACAAAGACATAGGGGCCTACTTATTTGTTTTAAGCAATCTGCTGTTAACATGCCTAACATACCAATGTTTACATTCTATGCAGTGCTATGGACATCAAAGAGCTCAAGTTCCTGGATATCCAAACTCAAAGTGGTGGCAGCAGAGCCAGTGCTGGACAGGGTGTCTTGTCTGATCCAGGCGTCATATCTTCAGGGCAGAGTGGTCAGAATAGCAGAGGTGGTTACCCTGCCAACAACACCCATTCCACCACCGCTCCTATTACCATTTTACGCAAAGGTGAGATGAGAGGACTAGTTTGAGAGTTTTATTTTTCAAACTGGTTGCAAGGCCCCAACGCAACATCCCCTCAGTTACCATCAATTGGGCTGGGGGACTTTTATACAGCGGTAGTGGAACACCACCTTCTATCAGCAGTTCTCCAGAAGCCACAAAGAGTGCTGTCTGACTGAGTGCATTTGAATAGGCCATGGGCTTCTTCAGTGTGTTCTAAAATGGCCACAGCCTTTCTTATTATGCATTCGGAAAGTATTCAGACCCCTTGACCTTTTCCACATTTTGTTACGTTACAGCCTTATTCTAAAATTGTTGAAATTATTTTTCCCTCATCAATCTACACACAATACCCCATAATGACAAAGCAAAAACAGGTTTTTAGAATTTTTTGCAAATGTATTAAAAATAAATAACAGAAATACCTTATTTACATAGGTATTCAGACCCTTTACGCAGTACTTTGCAACCAGTACAATTTTAGAATAAGGCTGTAACGTAACAAAATGTGGAAAAAGTCAAGGGGTCTGAATACTTCCTGAATGCACTGTATGTTTTGATAAGGTTTGTATCACAGCTAAAGTGGCCAAATAACTTCTTAAAATGAAGCACATTCATCCGCGTTACAAGGGGTTTAGAGCCTAAATGGCATACATAAGCAGCGCATGAGTTTCAAGTTTGGATAAGATCATTTTCACCATAAAAATTCACCTTTTATAATAAAAGCATTACATTCATAATAGCATTTGCAGTCACTTTTGATAATGGTGTTTTCCCGCTAATGGAACATTTGCGCTTATAGCCTACTGCCATGCGCGCATTGCTGCGCTTATAATGTGAAGATATAGCCTAATAGTTTATCAACATTTTAAGCTAAATGTTCTGATCTGTTGCGTCAGCCACATTGCTTAAAAACGTTTTTTAAATTTGGGATCTATTGCTTCCCACAACTGTCCCAGACTATGTTTGGAATATTTTTTTCTCGCACAGAATAGAATAGGTCGACTTTTGTACTATGGGGGATAGTAGATTGACATAGGCTAGTGCTTTTGCTGTTCGTTAGGCCTACTCATCTTGTTTGCTGACGAAAAGTAAATGTGGACAGTTCTTCCAATATCCTCAATATGCACCTCGGAATTGGATAAGGACGCGCGCAGTTGCGTGCCCGATGTGTCTGTCTTCACTTGTAGCCTGTGAGAAAGACCCGATCACGTGATGGAAGAAGGGCACAACGGCCACTGGCCGCAATAGGCATGGATTTTTTTAGGGTGCATTACGGCCACAAAGGGGATGCCGCCGTGATATTCGAGGCATTATCAAGTGCTTTTCAAATTGTGAATGAGAGACTAATGAAGTGTGTACAGCCTGCGCTAAAAACAAAGCAGAGCTCATGCCTTTCAAGCGACTTTTTTCAAATCATCATTAGAGTTGCATCATGCAGCCTTACAATGTATTAAAAAATCTAAACATATAGCCCAACGTTTGTAGAACAACTAAAGTTACATTAAGCATATAGGAGTACCTATTTCTTAGTTAACCGCTCAACACGGAGTAGCTGCACGTGCGCACTCTCTCAAATCGTTTGGTGAAAACATTTATATTTTATTCAGCTTTGTTCAATTGTGTTCATCATACTATAAAATAATGCCACGGAATTCTAAGCAAATCCTGTCTGCTAAATGAACTAGTGTAGCCCACAGCCATTTGGACAACTCAGAGTATGCTATTCTGTTCTTCTGAAATAGACTACATCTTCTTCATATCATGCTACAATAAATAATGGATTTATTGTGAAGGTGTAGGCTATATTACATGGATTTATTTGACTTTTTTTTAAATGTAGTTGTTCCAAATGTCTGTATCAGTGGCTTGTAGGCTATGTGTGGAAGCCAGGAGATGCTAAATGTGTGTATGTTAATTAACGGTAAATTACTGTGAGACTGACAGTTATTTGCTTGACAATCACCGGCTGACGAAATTTTGTGACCGCCACAGCCCTAGTAACGTAACAAAATGTGGAAAAAGTCTAGGGTTCTGAATACTTTCCGAATGCACTGTATATTGCACCAGAATCTTACACCATCACACTCAATGACTACATAACTTGTATCTCTGCCTTTGTTGCTTATGAGTGCTAGATGTAGGCTAATACATTTGACCTGCACTATATTTAGCCACTTCAAGTGTTTACTCATTGAATTTGGTGCCAACTGTAACAGTTAGTCCCATTTAGAAAGTACACTCAACACATTATCACATTGTGAATGAGGCTATTTCTCAATTATGACATGTTTACATAAGACCGTTTAAGCACAGCCATGAACATATTTCTCGCTATCTGACTGTGATTATAGAGCAAAAAGTTCTCATTGTTGATCTTTTCCTTATTAAGTGACCGGAGGAAATGTGAAACTAAAAGTATCAGTGTCACATGTAACTCCACTCCCTAATCTCTAGGCTCTGCACATTTGTCAGCAGTCACTGAAGCCGAGCCAACACATTGCTTCATCATAGTAACATTTATGCACTTTTCTGAGAGACACCTAGGCTCTGTGGATAGGAAGGGAAAGGTTGCCTCTGCAAAGGTTACACTTAGTCATGTTATGCTTTACCTGACCGGCGCATTCATACGTTTAGGGCTTCTGTTTCTTTTGTTTGGTCCCTGCTCTGTTATTTCTGTTTATCAGACACATAAATCCCTGCAGTGTTTTGGCATAAATGTTTTAGTAAATGATTATCCTCGGATGTACTATGAGAATAGTTTTCTATCATTTCTGCCAGGTATAATAACCACAACCCATAAAGCAGCAACCCTTTTAAAATAGCTACGTAGTAGTTATCTGCTTAATCAGTCTAGTTTATTTCTGTCTCTCTGGTGAACCGGTGTCCTTTCCTCTAGTCTATGGTGTCACCGGGTTACTATTAACAAGCCTGAGCATGGAACCAGCAAGGCACTGTTTGCAATGCTGTGACTTCCCCAGATTCCCATAGCGTGCTAAAGGCTTTTACCAAAGTTCCTCTTTACAATATGTGTGTGACTAAGATCAATAAACATTCCCCCCCCTCGCTGTGTCTGCTCCTAAAGAGGAGGTTATGCAAGGCCTGGCCTACGTGCCTTAGTGCCCTTCTGTTCTCCGTCTCGTCTCCCTCCCTCTCTCCTGCTCAGAACAGGAAACCCCCCACAGGAAGCCATGTTGTCCCAGTGGCAGTGTGCTTGGAAGGGGGCAGACCATATCAATTGTGGAAGCACTGTTTACCTTTGCATTTTTTATTTTAATCTCCAGATTCTTGGGCCAACAGCCAAGGGCGCTAATGCACAAATTGCATGAGACCAAAGTGCTGAGTGGAAGGGGTTGGGCTGACCCTTTCACACGCAATGCCATGCCCCTAACCAGCCCCTTAGTGGGGGGCCATAGAAAGAAAGGGATGTGGGGTTAGGGACTACTTATGCAAGATCATGGGCTATACAAATTATTTATAATTATCCGACATTAATGTTTCTGGGAGAGTTAGGATAGTCCTCTGCAAATCGAGTGGATTTTCTTGGATCTAAAATGACCTTGTTAAGAGGGTAATTGGGGGGAAAATAGCTGTTCTTTTTGCATATACAAAATGTTCCTATGCATACATGCTGTCAGCTTAGAGTCCTTTGTTTTTCCTGTGCCTCTGGTACATACCATTAACTGTACAGTAAAGCTCTTCTTTCCTGTTCTTGATTGGACAGTGTCACACACACATACACAGAGGGAGTTGTTGCGGCTGACTGACATTTTTTCCTTCTGTCAGTCTTAACTTGCATGTGAACACATTTCCCTCCACACAGCAACATGTTGACAAGCCTCACATGCTGTCACAGCACACTGTCACTCACTCCAGTTCCTGTGTGTTTATCTCACCGTTGTCATAGTGATTTATTTTTCTGTAAGAGTATTGGCCAACATTTGCTTGTAACGTGTGTAACTTAAATATGGGTCATGTTTAATCATTCTTTGAAATGTAGTTCACCGTGTAGTTTGTCAATGATTTTTCACATGGCTCAAGTTCATGTTTTGTTCAAATATCTCAGCCTTCATTGAACCTAAGATTCTTTCTGTTCTCCACATTTTCACATCACTTCTATCAGACACTAGTACTAACTTGGTGTTTCATTATTCTCTGCTTGACTTGGAGCGTTGCCCAGTGCATTCAGGTATCTGATTCACTGAGATTTACAATAGACCTGTAGGTAATAATACTCTGTGTGGTTTCATTGTAATATGTTTGCCTATGTTGAAAAGCTAATGCACACATATGAACAGATTTTTTTAAAAAGCAGTCCCTCACTCACCTCCATTGTCGAAAATACATTGATATAGTAGCAAGTCTCAGATCAGTCGGTGTGATCGGATGACAACGCCATTGTGACAACAACAGTAGTGTGTACGTGACTTGACTGAGAGTCTTGGTGTGAATCTTGCGTGAGAGCCCAAAGTACCTAGCTGTCATTGTGACACTTGCGTGCGACTGTGCCTCTCTCTCTCTCTCTCTCTCTCTCTCTCTCTGTCTCTAGGTTAGCGTGAGACCTCAGCACGGTTAGGGTTGAACACCCGGTTTTTCCAGTTTCTCATCTTGGTTCTTTTTGATTTGTTAGTGCGCCATGCATGTATCTAAACGTTGTGTGTTGAGGATTGTGTGTTGAGGATAGAAAACTACTAGCCTATATTATTAATGTTCTATTGACGTTGCTTGTTATCTAACTATAGCTCCTGATACAGCCATAGGATAAGATCAGTATTGTGGACATAGAGAGCAGACTGGAGTCCTGACAGAGATTAATGGACCCCAGTCTGAAAAATTACCCTCTTAACTGGGATTTGGGCTTGTGCACCATAATTGCTAGTCAGGCTACAGGCCTATGTACTGTAAAAATAAATCAGAATAAATCGTCCTCCTAATGTCTTGATTTATGTTAATCAGGTCCTCCAGCATCATCTAGTAACCGAGCGCCAAACCAGGCCACGCCGAAGAAGAACGGAGTGAAGAACGGAGTAGTAGGAGGAGGGGGGCAGATGAGGATCAGGGACGACGAGTGTTTTGGTGCTGAGGTGGACGAGGGTCTGGACACAGACTTTGACTTTGAGGGGAACCTGGCACTGTTCGACAAGGCAGCCGTGTTCTCGCAGATTGACGACACAGATTGCAATGGGGCACGTTCCCGTGGAACGCACGGTGGCGAACGCGGTACACCCACACGTTACCGTCACGACGAGAACATCCTGGAGGTCAAACCAGTCGTCTACCGGCAGATCACGGTCCCACAACACGGGGGCAAGGAGTACTGCACTGGTAAGAGAGAGAGAACAGAACACCCTCCATTGGCTCCATTCACATCCACCATGGGCAAGAGAGCGAGAGAGAGCACCACCCTCCATTCACATATATCTCACACATCCACATCTAGAGACCTGCTGGCCCTGAGGGATAGACAGATAGAGCACTCTCCATTCACATCTGTCATCACACATTCACTTCCAGAGGCCTGCCAGTGCCCTTAGGCCCTGAGTGTCTCTCACCACAGCCACTCATCTATTGAGGCTAAAAGTAGACCCATGAGTTTGGCTAAACGAGCCAGACTAGTGGAGAGACTGGACATTGTGTACAGCTCTAAAATAGGCCTTAAACAAACAGGCAAGAAGAAAATTGCCCCTGTAATCGGACGCAACCGTGAGGGATTACAACAGTGTGGGTATTCTCAGTGAAGCCCATCGGGCTGGAGATGAGATGGGGGAGAGATATAGGTTCCGGTCACAGCCCCAGCCCTTGTGCAGCGTGTGGTTAAGAGGTTACGCCAGGCTGAGGCTCTCCCTCTCAGTAATCACTGCTGGCTTCTCCCTAAGGAGTGACACACCCACCATTCACACACTCTCTCTCTCCACACACACACACACACACACACACACACACACACACACAGCCCTAATGAGCTACACTTCTCTGTCCATACACAGACTCTTGTTTGTCTTTCTCTCCTTTAAGATACTAGAATGTTTTCATGTAGCTCAGAGATGGGAAAACCGCTGTAGATTGGTGACCCATTCAACCAGAGAATGGGGATTTACCATTAGATTTGTGAAAATTAAAAGAAATGATGAACGACACAAGTTCTACCATCAGGATGTTTTCTGTTGCATACGTGTCTTGCGGACTGGTGATAATGAGTGTAGTGTTTGCTTTGGAATGTAGTTGAATTCCCCCTCCATGTCAGTGTTGTTGACTTTAGACAGAAATAGTATAAGTTCTCAGAGTGACAGTGTGGGTCTGATGTAGGCCTACATCTTGTGCTTCTGTGATGCAACACTGAAGCTCTTTGCTGGGTGTGGATTTGACTGTCTCCTATAGGCCAGAGAGGGCCACCTCCCACTTTCGCAACGTGCTGGGCTGGCTGGGATCCTACTCTGGTTACTCTTCTGATTGAGGCAGCAGGTAACTTTTGAGCTTTGAGCTCACTGCCCCACCACACCATGCAGTCCCATCCATCTGGGAAGAGGAGCCGCTCTCCCACACCTCAACAACACTCTTTATAAGTGTGTTACATAATTGGTTTCATACAGGAGATAAGTGAATGGCACGCTATACTAGGCCCCTGGCCTGGATTCCAAGGTGTGACAAGAAGAGCATCACCTATCACTCTGCTGGGCGCTGCAGGACTCACTGTAGGGATAGGGGATCAGTACCGGTCAAATCTGGTTTCTGGTGTTGGCATAAAGTGATATGGGTCTAAGTGGAACACAAGCTCACGCGCACAAACCGGCTCTCACACACGCATGCTCGCTCTCTCATTAGGGAAAAGAGGATAGCAATGCCAATACCATCGCTATTAGTCATAGAATGCATTCTGTGCCCCCATGGAGATAGGAGTGTTATGCTTCTGTTGCCAGCTGACTAAATACTCCCAGACAAAGATACTACACTGATACACCTAGCTGGATAACTTAATCCACTACGTGAAATGACTGACTACAAACATGTGAGCCTCAAATAGCCCGCTACACTACAGTACATACTGTACTGACATACAGGTATGGCAATGTGCAGCAGTTTTTAGAAAGGGTTATGACATTGCCACTTTTTTCTAAGTAGCCTAACATGGCCACCAGCCAGTGTTACCATGGCGACAGCAGTGCGGTGACTATGATGAGGCCAGGCGGCCATTAAAAGCCTTGCCCCTGGTGCTGAGAACTGGGAGCTGAATGTGGACGCTTTTGTCTCCTTTTACCGAACGGGCTGGGCAGGTCTGCTACCTCTGCCTCTCTCTGTCTGAATGCTGTCATGCAAAGCCCCATCCTCTGTACCTTGTAATTATCAGACCGCTCTGAGCTTTACATAAACAGCACCTCTCATAGTCACACACAGGTTACCGCTCAAATGGCACCCTATTCCCTATATAGTGCACTACTTTTGCCAAGGGCCCATAGGGAATAGGGTGCCATTTGGGATGCATCCACACTACAAGTAGAACAAACCCTTACCCTACTCGAGGCTGCTCTCACCTGAATCCATTCCTATCCACAGCACTGTAAACATTTTAAATCAACAATCTGAGACAACAGAAAAGGGGCTAGGATTAACAATTGTCTGTCTGCACGTAGACAAGTCCTGTAAGGGCTATATATTTGGTGCATTATAGGCCTAATTATTCCGTTTAGATGGAAAAGGCATAGGTCTACTCTCCTTTGCTAATTCCTATGCGTGTTAAACCACTCTTCAACTACACGTCACAGGAGGTTGGTGGCACCTTCATTGGGGAGGACGGGCACGTGGTAATGGCTGGAGCATGAATAAGTGGAAAGGTATCAACAACATCGAACACATGGTTTCCATGTGTTTGATGCCATTCCGTTTGCTCCGTTCCAGCCATTATTATGAGCCGTCCTCCCCTCAGCAGCCTCCACTGCTACACGTGTACTCAAATCTCTTCAGTGCAAACACACTAAAGCCACAGAACAAATCAAATCACGGCCCTGTAAAAGTGACAGGAGAGAGAGCTGAGGACGAGTATGATATTCACAACTATTGATTCACTTGGTCCGGTGGCATGAGAGCAAATGGAACTTTCTAATCAGTTGACCTGCATTAATCTTAGTTATGAGGGCTGAGGTGATGGAGTGTTAGAGACTTGCACCCCCTTGGTAATGCAGCAGCAACAGGCCTGTAGTCTGGAGGAGCCTTGTGAAGCTGTGGAACCACACTCCCTGTTCTCTCCCTCTTTCTCTCTCCCCCCTCCCTCTCTCAGCGCCAGCCCTAATCACACATGGCCCGCTTCCAGCCTGTGTGTGTGTATTGATTTCAGCTTCGACGTTCTCGTTGTCATGCTTGAAGGATTGCTTCCAGCTCAGTTTATTTTACTGCCCCTGCATGCTCCTGGCTACCCAGTTGAGCAGGTTGAGCATTGCGTGTAGTGGAGTGTGTGTGTATGTGCTGTGTGTGTGAGTGAGAGTACACAGGATCGGGTGGGGGGAGCTGTAGTAGGGGAATTCCTTACAAACGCACCTAGCTGGCGGGATGGTTGAAAAGCAACTAGATTATAGTGCAACTCCCACTTCTCCCTCTTATTGCCTCTCCTCAGCGGCAGGTTGCATGACAAGGAGCAGTTGACTCTGCTGTGTGCTTATCGCTCGCGTGATTGGCCGAGGAATGGCGCAGCAGAGTAGACTGGGTTTCTCCCACCCCACTGTAACATATTACCTGTCTTTGTACTGGAACAGTGGGAGGGAGGTGGAGATACGGACAGGGAAGAGATAAGGTTCATTTCACCCAGGCACGACATCCGTCTGTCTGCTGTTTGCAGGTGTGTGTTTGCTTGTGTGTCACACTGCGTGTGTTCTGCCTTGAGTGATATGCCTATGTGTTTCTGATAGCTGAATGTGTGCCTGCATGCGCAGAATACATGAGGAGGGAGGACACGCTGAGCACTCAGTTGCCAGGCCAACGCTTTGGAACAGGCCATAAAGGTCTTACCTGCCTCCCAGTGGCTTCACTAGCCCCTCCAGCTAGTCTTTGATTCCTCTGTAGACTAATGTGCCATGGGCTATAGGTAGGGATTAGCACAGGGCTCTTTAAAGGGCTCCATGAGCAGCTACCAGAATAATGACACAGTCCTGGCAGCACCTAGGAGCCATGTTCCCTGGGCTGGTCTTTCCTAGATATCTTCTACTGTGTTGACACACAGACCTGAGCAGAGCTCTAGATGGATATACAGTTGAAGTCGGAAGTTTACATACACTTAGATTGGAGTCATTAAAACTCGTTTTTCAACCACTCCACAAATTTCTTGTTAACAAACTATCGTTTTGGCAAGTCGGTTAGTACATCTACTTTGTGCATGACACAAGTAATTTTTCCAACTATTGTTTACAGACAGATTATTTAATTTATAATTCACTGCTCATGGGCGGCAGGTAGCTTAGTGGTTAAGAGCGTTGTGCCAGTAACCGAAAGGTCGCTGGTTCTAATCCCCGAGCCGACTAGGTGAAAAATCTGTCTGTGCCCTTGAGCAAGGCACTTAACCCTAATTGCTCATGTAAGTCGCTCTGGATAAGAGCGTCTGCTAACTGACTAAAATGTAAATGTATCACAATTCCAGTGGGTCAGAAGTTTACATACACTGAGTTGACTGTGTCTTTAAACAGCTTGGAAAATTCCAGAAAATGTCATGGCTTTAGAAGCTTCTGATAGGCTAGTTGACATAATTTGAGTCAATTGGAGGTGTACCTGTGGATGTATTTCAAGGCCTACCTTCAAACTCAGTGCCTCTTTGCTTGACATCATGGGAAAATCAAAATAAATCAGCCAAGACCTCAGAAAAACAATTGTAGACCTCCAAAAGTCTGGTTCATCCATGGGAGCAATTTCCAAACGCCTGAAGGTACCACGTTCATCTGTACAAACAATAGTACGCAAGTATAAACACCATGGGACCACGCAGCCATCATACCGCTCAGGAAGGAGACACGTTCTGTCTCCTAGAGATGAACGTACTTTGGTGCGAAAAGTGCAAATCAATCCCAGAACAACAGCAAAGGACCTTGTGAAGATGCTGGAGGAAACCGGTACATAAGTATCTATATCCACAGTAAAACGAGTCCTACATCAACATAACCTGAAAGGCCGCTCAGCAAGGAAGAAGCCACTGCTCCAAAACCGCCATTAAAAAGTCAGACTACGGTTTTCAACTGCACATGGGGACAAAGATCGTACTTTTTGGAGAAAATGTCCTCTGGGTCTGATTAAACAAAAATAGAACTGTTTGCCCATAATGACCATCGTTATGTTTGGAGGAAAAAGGGGAAGGCTTGCAAGCCGAACACCATCCCAACCGTGAAGCACGGGGGTGGCAGCATCATGCTTTGGGGGTGCTTTGCTGCAGGAGGGACTGGTGCACTTCACAAAATAAATGGCATCATGAGGAAGGAAAATAATGTGGATATATTGAAGCAACATATCCAGACATCAGTCAGGAAGTTAAAGCTTGGTCGCAAATGGGTCTTCCAAATGGACAATGACCCCAACCATACTTCCAAAGTTGTGGCAAAATGGCTTAAGGACAACAAAGTCAAGGTATTGGAGTGGCCATCACAAAGCCCTGACCTGAAAATGTGTGGGCAGAACTGAAAAAGCGTGTGCGAGCAAGGCCTACAAACCTGACTCAGTTACACCAGCTCTGTCAGGAGGAATGGGCCAAAATTCACCCAACTTATTGTGGGAAGCTTGTGGAAGGCTACCCGAAACGTTTAACCCAAGTTAAACAATTTAAAGGCAATGCTACCAAATACTAATTGAGTGTATGTAAACTTCTGACCCACTGGGAATGTAATGAAAGAAATAAAAGCTTAAATAAATCATTCACTCTACTATTATTCTTACATTTCACATTCTTAAAATAATGTGGTGATCCTAACTGACCTAAGACAGGTAATTTTTACTAGGATTAAATGTCATGAATTGTGAAAAACTGAGTTTAAATGTATTTGGCTAAGGTGTATGTAAACTTCCGATTTCAACTGTATATACAGTACCAGTCAAAAGCTTGGACATGATTCCATATGTGGTATTTCATAGTTTTGATGTCTTCACTGTGTGTCCAAGCTTTTGACTGGTAGTGTGTGTGTATATATATATATATATATATATATATATATATATATATATATATATATATATATATATATATATATATATATATATACACACACACACACAGTTTTTGGGTACAACAGGATTCCATATTTGTTATTTTATAGTTTTGATGTCTTCACTATTATTCTACAATGTAGAAAAAAGTAAAGAAAAACCTTTGAATGAGTAGGTGTTCTAAAGCTTTTGACCGGTAGTGTGTGTATATATGTATAAAAAATGTGTATGGTCCTGGACCTGAGTATTCACTCAACAAGTCAAGCTGCAACACTCCCTCACACGCTAGCCATCATCATTCACACAGGTGTACCAACCAGTACACCTTAAGCTCCTGTTTTGAAGTTTCCCCTTTGTCATGGTACCCCTATGTTTAGGTGGAGCGCTCTGTGAGGTGTGGTGGTAGTGTGTGTGGGCCCGGGGGGGTGCTGCTGCCGGTGTCTTGCCCAGCCCAAAGCTCTGCTTTTGGGGATGCTGAGGGAGCTCAGCACAGATGAGCTGGAGCGTGATAACCCAGCCCCTCCAAAAGGCCATGGGGGAAAGCTAGGAGAGGCGGCTCACAGTTTTCATCCTCATGTTTTGTAAAGGGCTGCCAATCTCTTCTTTGTTGCGGTGGACAACATTGACAAATGAGAGAGGAAGAAGGGAATCTTCCCTCCGTGATGGGAAAGAGATCAGGTCAAGGGAAGAGGCTTTCCCAAGGGAACTGGCTTTCCCAAGGGAACTGGCTTTCCCAAGGGAACTGGCTCCTCGCGTGAGGGGATGTGCTGCTTATACATAAACTCTTACTCTCTGAAGAGTTCCTGAGTGTGTGTGTGTGTGTGTGTGTGTGTGTGTGTGTGTGTGTGTGTGTGTGAGAGAGTGCGTTTGTCCTCATTGTAAAAGTTAATGTTGTTGGTGTATTATGCCTTCTAGTTCATTTTGAGAATGTCCAGTTGCACCGATGATGAGGATTCTATGCTGTTCTATTTTTAGTACCATTTCCATATTTTTCTGGAACTTTAAAAAAACTTCTGACATAAAAAAATACAATCCATTAATGGCAATCTCTCTCATTTCATAGCTACATATATTATAGTCTGGCACAATAACAACTAATACATTTTTATTTTCCCCTCTTGTCTCTCTCTCTCCTCTGACTGTAGACTCGGGCCTGGTTGTCCCCAGTGTGTCCTACGAGCTTCACAAGTGTCTTCTGGCTGCAGCGGAGCGGCATGGCCTGTCTCTGGAGCGGAGGCTGGAGATGACTGGTGTGTGTGCCAGCCAGATGGCCCTCACTCTACTGGGTGGCCCCAACCGGTGAGTGTCTGGGTGGGTTCCCTCTACGGTGGTGACATCATATCACATGCAACAGGCTTCATCGATACCAGAGTCGTGTTCAATAGGCACGAAACTAAAGAAAATGGTTTGAAACGGAGAGGTACTACAATATCTGAACTTCCCCAATAAGAAATGCTCGTTTTTGTTTTCAGTTGCAAAGCGTTTTGCTACAGTGTGCCCTAATGAACACGACCCAGGGTTATACAAACATGCCTTTGTCCTCCTATTTTTGTCAATTTTTCATTGTTTCTTGTATTGTTGCTGTGGTGATATACTGTAGTAAGGTGTTTTAAACAGGCAATTAACCTTAGAGCGCTCCCTGTAAAGCACTGATCAATGATGTATATAAACTCTAAATTGCTGATGCTATGTATTAGCCAATGAGAGGTTTTGAACCCACCGGTCAGACATATTGTCAGTCCTCAGAAGAAGTAGTCCTAGGAATGAATGGAATTCTAAATTTTTTGTAGGAAATGTTTCAAGGACAAAATCTGATGTATTTAAAGCTGCAATATGTATATTTTTGTATTTTATTTGTTCAAACGCTCTAATAATTATCTAGTGGTTATCCAATGTGATGCAACAGTAACAATATTGTACCTCTAGCCTACCTGAGAACTCCTGTATTCATTGGTTTTCGTTTTCCCTGTCGGGTCAGATTTTGTGCTGCGCATAATGAGTTACGTGTTTCCGTCAGTGAGGAGGCGGTGCCACAGCTCAGGGATATTCTAACGGGTAGCCCGTATGATAGCTAGCTAGCTGAGCCCATGTCCACACTTGGCTTGCAGAGATAGCTAGCTTACAGACATGGCAGACGCGAGGGGTAAACGACCTGACCCAGCAGCAGCTACTCCTCCATCTAAGCCAAAGAAACAGAACTTTGGAGAGCAGACAGGCGAAAAGGGAAAGCTATAGAGCCCGGGCCAAGACTAGAGTAAACCTCGGATTTGTGTTCACACAGTGGAGAGAACTAAGAGAGTTGAAAGGATTCAAAACCGACACAGTTTGCATTTTTTCTCCTGAAAGGTAAGACTTTGCTAGGTAGATAATATATCTTGCTAGATATACATTTAAATTATGGTTTTGCTATTTAGTTGTAAAAATGTATGCGAATGTTATATTTTGGATTGCTTGTTTTGATTGTTTTCAAGCCACACATCCAATAGTTCGTATTAGCTTGTGTAGCTTGTTAGCTGGCTTTGACATTGCTGCTTTATTTCATTTGAATATACAATTTAGCTTCACTAGTTAGTCCTAACTAGCTACCTAACTTATGTGTATAACGTTACTTGACCTTGTGTTATATTTCTGTGGTCTGAAAGTCAAGCTGTGATATTGGCTAGCTAGCTACTTCACACACTACTCTACTGGCACGGAATAGCCATGATCATAAAGCTAATTTCAGATACACAAGATGAGACCAGATGTGACGGTTTGTTTGATCTGAAGGGTCTAGTTTTCCAAGGATCAACATGTAGGCCCTGCGACAAGACGGATTCCAAGATTCAACATGTAAGTCTTGCGACAATACATATCCATTTAGCCAATCAAAGAACAGTGCGCTAACCATAGAGATTTGATTAATTCTATGGCGCTAACGTTCTGTGTTCAGCCAAGCAGCTAACTAGCTAGCTAAGCAGAGAGCTAGATAGCTATTTTGCTGCACATAGCTAGCCTAGCTTGCTGACAAGTCACAAAGTGTACCCTGTTTCTGGTGCATGTACAGTGGGGAAAAAAAGTATTTAGTCAGCCACCAATTGTGCAAGTTCTCCCACTTAAAAAGATGAGAGAGGCCTGTAATTTTCATCGTAGGTACACGTCAACTATGACAGACAAAATGAGAAAATAAATTCCAGAAAATCACATTGTAGGATTTTTAATGAATTTATTTGCAAATGATGGTGGAAAATAAGTATTTGGTCAATAACAAAAGTTTCTCAATACTTTGTTATATACCCTTTGTTGGCAATGACACAGGTCAAACGTTTTCTGTAAGTCTTCACAAGGTTTTCACACACTGTTGCTGGTATTTTGGCCCATTCCTCCATGCAGATCTCCTCTAGAGCAGTGATGTTTTGGGGCTGTCGCTGGGCAACACGGACTTTCAACTCCCTCCAAAGATTTTCTATGGGGTTGAGATCTGGAGACTGGCTAGGCCACTCCAGGACCTTGAAATGCTTCTTACGAAGCCACTCCTTCATTGCCCGGGCGGTGTGTTTGGGATCATTGTCATGCTGAAAGACCCAGCCACGTTTCATCTTCAATGCCCTTGCTGATGGAAGGAGGTTTTCACTCAAAATCTCATGATACATGGCCCCATTCATTCTTTCCTTTACACAGATCAGTCGTCCTGGTCCCTTTGCAGAAAAACAGCCCCAAAGCATGATGTTTCCACCCCCATGCTTCACAGTAGTTATGGTGTTCTTTGGATGCAACTCAGCATTCTTTGTCCTCCAAACACGACTGAGTTGAGTTTTTACCAAAAAGTTATATTTTGGTTTCATCTGACCATATGACATTCTCCCAATCCTCTTCTGGATCATCCAAATGCACTCTTGCAAACTTCAGACGGGCCTGGACATGTACTGGCTTAAGCAGGGGGACACGTCTGGCACTGCAGGATTTGAGTCCCTGGCGGCGTAGTGTGTTACTGATGGTAGGCTTTGTTACTTTGGTCCCAGCTCTCTGCAGGTCATTCACTAGGTCCCCCCGTGTGGTTCTGGGATTTTTGCTCACCGTTCTTGTGATCATTTTGACCCCACGGGGTGAGATCTTGCGTGGAGCCCCAGATCGAGGGAGATTATCAGTGGTCTTGTATGTCTTCCATTTCCTAATAATTGCTCCCACAGTTGATTTCTTCAAACCAAGCTGCTTACCTATTGCAGATTCAGTCTTCCCAGCCTCGTGCAGGTCTACAATTTTGTTTCTGGTGTCCTTTGACAGCTCTTTGGTCTTGGCCATAGTGGAGTTTGGAGTGTGACTGTTTGAGGTTGTGGACAGGTGTCTTTTATACTGATAACAAGTTCAAACAGGTGCCATTAATACAGGTAACGAGTGGAGGACAGAGGAGCCTCTTAAAGAAGAAGTTACAGGTCTGTGAGAGCCAGAAATCTTGCTTGTTTGTAGGTGACCAAATACTTACTTATTTTCCACCATCATTTGCAAATAAATTCATTACAAATCCTACAATGTGATTTTCTGGATTTTTTTTTCTCAATTTGTCTGTCATAGTTGACGTGTACCTATGATGAAAATTACAGGCCTCTCTCATCTTTTTAAGTGGGAGAACTTGCACAATTGTTGGCTGACTAAATACTTTTTTCCCCCACTGTATGTCATAACACTTGTTTGCTACAACACCTTGCCACAACAAGTGGCAGCTTTGTTTCAAAGTTTCATCACGTCATTGTAAAGAGTTACAGAGGAAACGGTGTCAACTGCACGTCTCTTCTTTTTGATCTGAATGCCCCGTCTTTAGTCAGCTGTTGTACAACACAACATTCTAAAACTAGCTAGTTTTGCCTTATGTCGGCTGTTGTATCTGAACTGGGCTTCATGGCTTGACGTCAAAGCTCTCAAAAATATATTTGAACCTGAAATATTATTTTTCAGTCATGAAAGGAATAAATCGACAACACCTAGCAAGCCTGTTTCCAGCTCCACCACTGTTGAGTATTGGAGCAGAATCAGATCGGTAAGCACAGACTTTAGCAAAGTGTTTTTGACCATGTTGTATGTTCCATCATTGTGTTTCCCCTAGCTGGCCAAGAACAATAATGTTTTACCTAATAACAAAGTAGCATATTTTAATGCTAGGAATCTATCTAGCTAATCTATTTAGGAAAATGAACTACCCAGGATTTACTTTGAGTATTGATGACATTCTATCCCAACATTATCCTACTGCACAGAGATGTTACTATGTTATTCCCCATTTGAGATGTCTGGATGAGATGGAAACAGACATAGGCCAAAAGATACAGATGGATTGGGTGTATAAGACTGTAACATTACATTATATTAAATTACTGGAAACATTAATTCCTCATTCTGTCTAATAGCCTCCTTCTCCAATGAATGTATTTACCCTGGAAATATATGACTGATGGTCATCAAAGCAATTCTGCCATAGTTGTAAAATTGTATTCCATATTGGGATTGATGGGCAATGATTTATTTGTTGTCTATCTAGGTCAGGGATGGTCAACTCCAGTCCTCGGTGGCTTGATTGGTGACAAACTTTTGCCCCAGCTGACACACCTTACTCCAATAATCAACTAATCATGGTCCTTACCTCATTTCTACCAGCATGTCACCTGTGCAACTAGAGGTGGAAAACACTAGATCTCCTTTACTCCACACACAGAGACCCATACAAAGCTCTCTCTCACCCTCCATTTGGCAAATCTGACCGTAACTCTATCCTCCTGATTCCTGCTTACAAGCAAAAACTCAAACAGGAAGTACCAGTGACGCGCTCAATACAAAAGTGGTCCGATGAAGCGGATGCTAAGCTACAGGACTGTTTCGCTAGCACAGACTGGAATATGTCGGGACTCATCTGATGGCATTGAGGAGTTTTCAACATCAGTCACCGGCTTCATTAAGTCCATTGATGACGTCATCCCCACAGTGACCATACGTACTGTACATATCCCAACCAGAAGCCATGGATTACAGGCAACATCCGCACTGAGCTAAAGGCTAGAGCTGCCGCTTTCAAGGAGCGGTACACTAACCCGGAAGTTTATAAGAAATCCCGCTACGCCCTCTGGCAAATCATCAAACAGGCAAATTGTCAATACAAGACTAAGATCGAATCCTACTACACCGGCTCTGATGCTCGTCGGATGTAGCAGGGCTTGCAAACTATCACGGATTACAAAGGGAAACCCAGCTGTGAGCTGCGCAGTGACATGAGCCTGCCAGACGAGCTGTGAGTGCTACAGGGCAAAAGTAATTTAGGCAGGTTACTTTGACGTTCTTGTGCACGGGGACTATAGTGGTCTGCTTGAAAGAAATTGGTATTACAGACTGGGTCAGGGATAGGTTGAAAATGTCAGTGAAGACACTTGCCAGCTGGTCAGTGCATGCTCTAATTACGCATCCTGGTATTCCGTCTGGCCCCACGGCCTTGCGAATGTTAAGCAGTTTAATTCTTAAAAGTCTAAGCCGGTGGGGGCTCTAAGCTGACATATGCAATTGTTTTTAAATCATTTACCTATTGGATTTTGAATTTTAAGACCCATTTTAGGTATAAATAATAAATAATGGTCCCATTTTTATGGGTAGGCACAGAACTACCTTCATATTTCCATTAATTTTTTTACAAACCGGGACCGGTTACCTTGAGACGAGTCCCGTGACACTTGTGGGGTCGTAGAGTAAAATGGAGACCACCATCGTTAGAATCTCCCCTTTCCATAGAGTGGTCATACTAGTTTGTAGGTCAAACCGTTCGGATGCTACAGACGTTTCCGTGAGAAGACCAATTTTTGGGATGTTTTATGGTTTGATAAACACAGCTCTAGTTCTGATACCTTTCACCGCAGATGCGGAAGTGCGACATAGGCGGATGCGGTGGATTGAGACGCATCCAATGCAAAAAAACATATCTCTCACTAGTGCGTCAATCGACTCAAGGGGATTTTAAAGGTCTTACTCGCATCAGCTACGGAGAGCGAGATCATACAGTAGTCAGGAACAGCTGGTGCTCTCATACATGGTTCAGTGTTGCTTGCCTTGAAGCGAGCATAGAAGGCATTTAGCTCTTCTGGTAGGCTCATGTCGCTGGGCAGTTTGCGGCTGGGTTTCCCTTTGTAATCCATGATAGTTTGCAAGCCCTGCCACTTCCGTAGAGCGTCAGAGCTGGCGTAGTAGTTTCCAATCTTAGTCCTGTATTGACGTTTTGCCTGTTTGATGGCTCGCCGGAGGTCTTTGCGGAATTTCTTATAAGTGTCCGGATTAGTCCTGCTCTTGAAAGCGGCAACTCTAGCCTTTTAGCTCAGTGCAAATGTTGCCTGTAATCCATGGCTTCTGGTTGGGGTACGTACGGTCACTGTTGGGAAGACATCGTCGATGCAATTATTAATGAAGCCAGTGACTGATGTGGTTTAACTCCTCAATGTTATCGGATTAATCCCGGAACATATTCCAGTCTGTGCTAGCGAAACAGTCCTGTAGCTTAACATTCGTTCATCGGACCACTTCCGTTTTGAGCGCGTCACTGGTACTTCCTGTTTTGAGTTTTTGCTTTCAAGCAGGAAGCAGGGAGATAGAGTTATGGTCTGATTTGCCAAAGGGAGGGCATTGTATGTGTTTCTGTATGTGGAGTAAAGGTGATCTAGAGTTTTGTCGCCTCTAGTTGCACAGGTGACATGCTGGTAAAAATTTGGTAAAACTGATCAAAACCAGACTGTAATATTTTCAACAGATGTCAACACTACACTGATGGTAATGAAATTCTATAGACAAAATACTCACCAAATATTATTCTATCTTTCAGCTAAAGGAGATGGTGTCTACGCATTGAAAACTGCACAGGACTACACCTACATCCCAGAACTTCAGAGAGCAGTGTTGAAAAGACTAGGCTCTCAATTGGGGCTAACAAGGAGAATGATCCTGAGATCAGATGACCCAAGACTCCCTGAAGTCCCACCACCAACAACGGCTGACCTGCTACAAGTTCGAGGAGATGTCGACACGCAACACAGGATGCAGTTAGCACACCTTTGAGCGGGGAAGGACCTGAGCTCTCCGTTTTGTCAGACTTGGTCGTTCCCAGGAAGTGTGTGAACCTGTGGAGTACTCAGAAATGTTGTTGAAAGAGTTGGGCCTACAACCAAACATACATAAATCATATAAATAAGGGATGTTTGTGTGGGCAACAATAAACTTGTGTGAGAAACAATATTTGTGCATTCTTTATCTAGCAAATTGGCATCATTATGGAATGGTTTTAGAATGATTTACTAAACTGTTCTCTTTTCCTGGATATCTATGCTCTTGGCAGTTTTCACTTCAAATTAGCAGACCTACAGGTGGGTAGATATCCAGAAAGACGGATGTACCACGCTGGTGTAAATACAGTACAAAACAAGTCGGTCCGATTACACAGATCAGGTCAAATAAAGTTTTACTAGGGAGATTAACAAGCATATACGGTATTATCTTTCAACTTCCTGAAATAACAAAAGCACAGTGAAAGGAAAACATTCTGATAAAGTACTGAACTGGTAAAGTACTGAAGTGATGTCACCCAGACTAAGGACAAAATCACAAAAAGATTACTTACAAAGATCTCACCAAATGGAGTATTTTTCCTAATTGGGAAAGTGTTCCGTAAACATACTTGGTAATAAATCACTGAAATAGTGCAGTGGTGAAATGGCAGTGGTTGTGTTGTATGCTGTAGGAGTCTCCCTGCAATTTAGGCAGGTGCACCAGCAAGGCTGTCCGCGATGTGGGATGTCTGGAGATCCTGGGATAGCTCTCCGGTACTCCATGATGCCAAAAATCACTCCAGTTAGATTAACTTAATTACAGCATGCAGACAAATGTTGTGTGATAAGATTTGAATGTTGTGAAACATGTATACAGTACCACAGGTGAAAGATTTTTACTAACCTTCATCTCGGCCAGCCTCTCTTCTTGCAGTTGGGCAGATCTTTTCAAGTTCTTCCTGTCCAATTCTTTCTGCAGCCCTGCCTGTGCCCCTTATGGCCCGCGGCTCTTCATAACTGGAATCCTACAGGAAATAAGATGTACACAACACTGTTATTATGATTGTATTTTAATGTTCACTACATGGTCTTTTTATGTATAACCAATATTGATTTTCATGCAGAAGGGTCGAGTATCACACTTCTACAATCACTGCACAACGTCTTCATATGTAGCCATAGCTCTCGAGAATCAAGGGGCCATCCCAGTAATATTATTAGCTAGCTAGTATAGGAGTCAGAAGGGCAAATGACTGAATGCATGCCAAAGTTATTTTACATGAATGCAGATCTATGAAGTCAAATAGCTAATTTACATTTTACATTTTAGTCATTTAGCAGACGCTCTTATCCAGAGCGACTTACAGTTAGTGAGTGCATACATTTTCATACTGGCCCCCTGTGGGAAACGAACCGACAACCCTGTCGTTGCAAGCGCCATGCTCTACCAACTGAGCTTCAGGGGACTAATGTACTAAGTTAGCAATCTGACGATAGCTATCAAGCTATCTAATATTGTATCAGGCAGGGAAATTCACGGTAGCTATTCTCAACCATGTAGCTAAGTTTGCTAGCTAGCTACCTTGACATTGCTAGCGTTAGCTACCTTTCTGGCTGACAACAACGTGAATATTTTTTATTAGAATATAAAAAACGAGGATTATAGCCGGCATATAAAAAGCCCCCAGGGGTCCCAGGACAAAGTTTGGTAAACCCTGCACTAGATAACACAGCCATAGCGGCTGTTGATGCTAAGTCATCCCATCGGCGACTACCAATGAGAGATGGGGTTTATGGGAAATCGTGTTCAAATCTAGAACAAAATACCGCATTCTTGCCAGAGGGGTCTCCAAAAACATCTGTACACACATAGTTACGCAGTGAAGCTTTAACAATTTTTTTGTTGTTGTAGTGGGTACATTAACATTAGTACTTTCTAAAAATTATACTTTAAATAAATGTTTTTGGGGGGTTTTTTAAATAATTTTTTTGCTCACAAAATATAATTACAAAATATGCATTAAGGTGTCTTTAATAGAATAAACATTGCAAAAACAAATGTAGACATTAATTAATGCATTATTTTGTATAGCTTCCCAAAAACAATTTTTTTACAACGTGGAGGGAGTACCAAAATGGAGGCGTGGTGGCTTCAAAACAGCGCCCCCTGTACGTCATCTAGTGTATATTAAATAATTTGTACTGATTCTCCCTGTTAAGTCAGGGAATGTCTGACAGGCTGTGAATCTCCCATTTCCCCTCTGCTTCAGGCTTTTCTCTTTGTGCGTGTGAAGGAGTCAGTGCAAACGCCATATTTATGATGAATAGACAGTGGCTTTAGCAGTTAATCATGACAGAAAGCCAATACTTTGAATGGAAAGGTGTAGCAGCATATTGAAAGCATGAGGTGTTTATGATCGACAGGACACAATGCTCCACTGACCTTGATTACAATGACTGCAGATAAAGTCTTCCTCTGGTGTTTATGCTGTAGTTGAAGAGTAGTGTTTTTTATAAGAAAGGGAAACCCTTAGTTCCTAACTTTAACTTGCACAACAACCAGTTTATTACCCATGCAGTCCTGAGGTGATAATAATGCTCCTTTGTCTGCACTTTGTGGAATCTGCAGATAAAGATTTTCAGATCAGTCATGATTGTATTCTGCACAATTCATTATCTCAATGAGGACATTAAAGTTTGTCTAATCTACCGGTAATCAAATATCACAGGCCTTGGCATGTACTCTTTGTACTGATAGCCTAGCGGTTAAGAGGTTAGGCCAGTAACCGAATGGTTGCTGGTTCGAATCCCAGAGCTGATTAGGTGATATCTGTCGATGTGCCTTTGAGCAAGGCACTTATCCCTAATTGCTCCTGGATAAAAGCGTCTGCTAAATGACTAAAATATTAATCATTTTTTTAAGTACAATGATAAGAAATCAAAATAAGACAACAAAAAAATCACAAATGTCTCTTGGATGTCCCCAGGCTGACCCCTAAGAATAATCACCAACGTCCCACGGTAGCCCTGCTGTGCGGCCCCCATGTCCAGGGGGCCCAGGGCATCAGCTGTGGACGGCACCTGGCCAACCACGAGGTGGAGGTCATCCTCTTCCTCCCCAACTTGGTCAAGATGCAGGAGTCCATAACCAACGAGCTCGCCCTCTACAGCAAGACCAGCGGCAAGCAGGTGGCCAGCATCAAAGGTACCGACTCATGCTGACTAACATAGATTTGTCCTCTGTTCACAAATATTATCTGCTTTTGAAATCATTAGATGTGATGAGACTATAGATAGAAAGGTAAATGGACTGTAGGTAGTGAAGATAGTGAATCCACTTCCTTGTATTGTGTTCTTTTGTTAGCATGAGCTGTATAAAAAATCCATTGTTTTCTAATCTAGAGTAGACACTTCCCTCTGTTATATTCACAACAAGCAACAATTTCAAAGATTTTACTGAGTTACAGTTCATTAGGCCCTAATCTATGGATTTCACATGACTGGTCCAGAGCATCCAAAACATGCTAATGGGTGACCTGTCTGAGTATGTAGGCCATGGAAGAACTGGGACATTTTCAGCTTCCAGGAATTGTGTACAGATCCTTGCGACATGGGGCCGTGCATTATCATGCTGAAACATGAGGTGATGGCGGTGGATGAATGGCACGAACATGGGCCTCAGGATCTCGTCACGGTAACTGTGTACATTCCAGTTGCCATCGATAAAATGCAGTTATGTTCGTTGTCTGTAGCTTATGCCTGCCCATACCATAACCCGACCGCCACCATGGGGCATTCTGTTCACAACGTTGACATCAGCAAACCGCTCGCCCACACAACGCCATACATGTGGTCTGTGGTAGTGAGGCCAGTTGAACGTACTGCCAAATTATCTAAAACGACGTTTCGAGGCGGCTTTATGGTAGAGAAATGTACATTAAATTATCTGGCAACAGCTCTGGTGGACATTCCTGCAGTCACCATGCCAATTGCACGTTCCCTCAACTTGACATCTGTGGTATTGTGTTGTGTGACACAACTGCACATTTTAGAGTGGCCTTTTATTGTCCCCAGCCAAGGTACACCTGTGTAATGATCATACTGTTTAATAAGCTTCTTGATATGCCACACCTGTCAGGTGGATGGATTATCTTGGCAAAGGATAAATGCTCACTAACAGGGATGAAAACAAATTTGTGCCCAACATTTGAGATAAACAAGCTTTTTGTGTGTATGGAACATTTCTGTGATCTTTTATTTCAGCTCATGAAACATGGGCCCAACACTTTACATGTTGCGTTAATATTTCCGTTCAGTATAGTTAGACACATAAGGCACAATCAGCTAGACACTGTAAAATCAGTGCTTCTTGTCTGCTTTTAACAGTGGTACACTGAAACAATGTTGCCCTCTGCTGGAGGTGTAGCTACTCGGAAGCTTTAAGTTCAAACCCTGATCTCTGTCCCGCTCTCTCCTCCTCCTCCTAGACCTGCCGGTCAGCCCAGTGGACCTGGTCATCAACTGTCTGGACTGCCATGAGAACGGCTTCCTGAGGGACCAGGCCTGGTACCTGGCGGCTGCAGACTGGGCCAACCAGAACAGGGCTCCGGTGCTCAGCATTGACCCTCCAGTGAGTGGCCAGAAGCAGGCCGTGGAGGCCAAGTGGACTCTGTCTTTGGGCCTGCCCTTGCCTCTGGATGGTGGGGAGGCTAGGGTCTACCTGTGTGACATTGGGGTACCCAAGCAGGTGTTCCAGGAAGTGGGCATCAACTACCATTCGCCCTTCGGCTGCAAATTCGTTATTCCTTTACACTCTGCATAGCAGGACCTCCTACAACCCTGTGTTTTCATTCTAGTGAAATACAGAAGGACAATGCACACAGATATAGGACCAGCCTCAAGTCCTGCAAGTCCTGATAGTTAGAGACTTCCAGGTGCAGTGTCAAGGCCTTCTTAGAGGGTGATGTGTACAGTTACTGAAAATAAGTTGTGGGGGGATTTCTTAAAACAGAATGTGCACTTAATTGTGTTGCTGGTTGGTATATGTTTTCCCTTTGCTCCTGGTTGACCCCTGGGAGTGTATCGCGTGCCCTGAAGTGCCACTGGAGAAGGGGAAAGCTCTAAGAGGAGGGCTTCCTGTCTTGTTGGGCTTTGTGATAAGGGCTATGTGTGTGTATTGCCCACCTCTATCAGCCAGTCTGAGTATGTTATGTTTACAGAGAGCTGACTGACCGCTATGAGTCAGTCTCTGTCTATGACCCCTGACCCTGACCGTGTGACCAGCCCTGGGCCTGAGACACACATCCTGTTTCCTACCGTAGATTGTGTGTGGACTGGAGACAACGGGACCTGGCTGACCCAGTGCCCCACAGCAGAGCTCAATCTCTCTGGGAAAATCCCTATGATCTAAATTTGAGATTTTGGTTGAAATGCCCTTACTCTCACTAAATTAAATTGGTGTGTTTCTCTTAAATGTCACTTTTTGGTCAGCATCGATTGTAGCGATTTTCAATTGAAATTTGTAATTTAGCTAGCACTGGTATCAACTCGGCAAAAACCATGTTTGTCCTCTTTTCTCAATTATCTCAGAAGAAAATGTTTAAGAATTTGTTTGTTTTTGATAAATAGGGAAGATGTTTTGCCTTTGTTTGAATGCATATATTTTCTAAACTGCATCTGGGCTATATTTTTAACAACGCTGCAAAGAAAGCTGTAAAGTGGTGCTCAACACTTTTGTTTCAGTGTATTGGTGTTACCATAGAAACAAATAGTTTCTGTCTTTTGCACTTCTCATATGAAATCATATCTTTGTTTGACACCTGTCAGATAAGGCCACATACAGGCATATAATAGTTTACAAGGGTATGCATATTAATCTGTTAAGTAGCTATACATGGTAGCGAGGTACACATCCTCTGTTGCCGTGGCTGTGTTCTTGCTTCAGGTTTTGGTAAAGTGTAATTTGCCAGACAGTACCATTTAGTTTACACTTAGTATTACAGCATTTGTCAAGAAACATAAAGGTCAAGTTAGTTTTTCTAGTAGTAGCCATTCTACCATTTAATTCACTTTATGATAGGATTGGGTTTGTATTTCATTTGTATAAGCAATATGTCAATTCAATTCCAAACACAAGCCTTAGATGTGCAGCTAAACAGAGGGGCCACAGTAGATAATACTTTTTTTTTTTTTACTTCCAATCATTTTGAAAGCGGATCTTTAAATGCACTTGAGCCAGAATTGGATTTGTGTGAGACGTTCGGTGGTTGTGTAAACAGATCTGTGATTGCAGGCCTATTTGGTCACGTACTGGCCAGGATGTCTGAATTATGTTTGCAAACGATGAGCAATTTTTTCAAACACTCGGTGCATCTTAGAATGGTTGAGTTTTGCTCTGCTGCAGAGTGCAGACATCCTGTTTTGGGGAGTTTTTGTGAATGGGTTAGATTTAGGTTTGGCTATGTTTCTCCCAGGGCAGTTTTCAGTCACTGGGCAGTCATTGAGGCTGACTGCTGTGTTGAAAACTGTATTTTACTCTTTTTTCTTATTCTAAATCCAATTATTGGTGTGTTTGCACATCTTCATGGGTAGTCTATGAGGATTTATCTGAATTGATCGGGTTACAACTTTGCAAACATTCATATGACTTGGAAGTACTATCTTGTCTGTGTATCAGCTCTGCTCTACATTTCCAAACGACCAAATCAGACTATTGTTAATAGTGCATTAAGTGCATACAGCGCATGTTGCTCCATTTCAAGGTCATGTAATACAGTGAATCAATGGCATCTGTCGCCAGTTGTGTTCTAGCTGGTAGGACTCTTTGAGTTTTCATTTGTTTTTGTTTATCTCTGGTAGTGTTGCTCAATAATGCCGTGTTTCTCAACAATGTGTCGCAATGAGCTTTCTCACTTATTACAAGTGTATGTAGCCTATTTTTGTAAATGTATGCCATCTCACTTGCAGTGTCTGTAGTTGGCACCTGCAGTATCTACATAACATGTTATGATGTGAGAATAGAACAACACAATGTATCATTATAAAGCATCCAAGACACGTATTTGAGCCTAGTTGTTGGGCTCCTTGAGGCTGCTGCTGTTGTCAGCTTTGAGAGGAATGCCATCAGATGGCCTGTTCCTGCATGCGATGCCAGAGAGTTATGGATGCTGAGGTGCGAAATCTTACAGGAGATGTTTTTTTTTGTCACCTAAAAGTGCTACTTTCAGACATTTTTCCCAGGGAATTATTGTATTGTATTGTGACACTCCAGCCCAGACAGATGTGAATTTATTTTTAAGTGATTTATGGTCATATTGTTACAAAAGATTTGCCAGAAAACAGGCCATGTTTTCGCACAGACAATTAGTCATTTTCTTAAGGACTCACAGTAATTGTTTTTGGGAAGTGTCCTCGTGGTAGCTAGCAATGGGATAGTGGCTAATCTCATATGATGTTATGATGGAGGAACTAAACCATTTTTGTTTGATCATATCCTTACAGATTTCATCTGGGTTTTTTTCTTCTTCTCTTGTTTACTTGAGTTAATTTTTTGAGGAATTGGTGTGTAACCTGGAATAATAAACGTTATCCTTTATCATAAAGGAATTTCAGCAAGGCAGATGTAGCATGTGACACCACAAGTATTTGTAACTGTGTATACAGGTCTGGTCCAAGTTGACACTGTTCTGTATACTGAGATCAAGCTTGAGAATTCATGACTGGTAAACATTAAATGTGAAACTGCATATAATATATTCTATTTTTTAAAAGGCCTCACATTTTTCAACATACACTTCCATTTAAATTGCTGTTGACCGGTTTGTTGTAATAAAGACCACTTCATCCATTTTGATATAGAAAATACAGGGGGGGCAAAATGTGCCACATGCACTACTTCTGTAGGAATTGAATCTTGAGAGCACACTTCATTTATTTTATTTGAGTTATAGCTATCCCACAGACCACAGCTACAATTTTGTTTTGGAGGGGGAAAACGTTTGTTACAAGATCATGTGTGGGAGTGTGTATAGTAATTGTTAAAGTTCTCCAAGCCACACTTTTTATGAAGCTGCAGCAAATGTACAGTGTTTTTGTTTATTAACTGGACATGTGGCTACTCCGCATGTTTGTGTTCACATATTATTTGTATGGTGGGGTACTGAGGATGCATTTTCACAGGTTGTCCACCAGATGGCTCTAAGTAGCCACAACCTGCTGAAGCTACAAGGTAGCCTATGTGCTGTGCTGGGGTGATTGGGCAATGTCAAAAAGTTTGCCTCTGTTTCGCTTTTTTCATTTATAATGGGAAACCCAGCCATTTTTAATTATGCTTAGTCCTGGCAGCTTTGAGATGAATGCATGCAATAGGTGGCGAAAGTCATCAGAATTGATACTGCCTAGGAGAACATTTAGCAAGATCAGGCATTTCATTCAAATGGTAAATTAATGGCATATCAGTAGCGAAGGACCATAGCATTAGGTATTCTTCTCTCGACATCTTTTTCCTGCAAACTGCAACTTGGCCGCATTTTGTTAGGCAGATATTATTTTTGCTTCCACATCACTGGTTTGACCACAAGGTCGTGCTCAGAGCTCACACTTCTTCAGTCAGCTGAAATGTCCTTGTGTGTTGCTGCAAATAAATTAGCGCATGCGTACTGCTGCTAGTTGGAAGGAGGGGGAGACCATCCATTTCCTTTACTAGGCCTGTGCGAACTCCGCATAGAGCGAGCGGCCAAACCTCAAATTGGGATATCTTCTTTTTACGGCAGACAAACTGAATGCTCGCAATAACAGACATCATCTTCATGGTCTGCCACGTAAAGTTGTAAAGACATCTGGTCAACCAACATAAAGCGTTATTTTACGGTGAGTTGTTGCACACTCAAGCAGTGTCTCTGGCGCTGTGCTGCAACACCATCTCAGCACAGGAAGCGAATAATTTGAAAGAAAATGTATTTTTGTAATGATTTTCTTACCACCGTTATAGCTACATCTATTAGCTAAATGTAATTCCAAGTTGTTTTGAATGGCTCAACAAACGGCTCCACCTAGTTAACCGATGCTATTAGCTAACTAGCGACCTCCGCGTTCCTTCGTTCAGTCACATTGGCTGACTGATGCCGCGACGAGGAGGGTCAGCCAATTGATGGAACAACGGGTTATTTGACGGGTAGTTTGTCTGAGTTTTCTGTGTTGTTGTGTCCGCTGACAGCTCAGTAATAACGTCAAGGAAGGCAGGAAGTGGGTATGTTACTGTCCGCAAGGCAAAATGTGTTACTGCATGCCTGGATTGTATTGTATTAATCGCCTATCCTAGTGCACAGCTCAATCGAGTTACACTGTGTTGTGTGTCAATATTGTTCTGTGTTCCAAGCTAATATCTGTCAATTTGTGATTCGTTTATTGTGGATGTTGTGGTAATCAAACCTCTGTCAACATGTTTTGTAACATTGTTGTCCCTATCGTTACAAATGTTGCAATGTAACCCCATGTTATCGCGTACTGTGGCATGCCTGTCTGAAACAATTTAGCCTCACCTCACTGTTGCCACACTTAGCTACAGCCTTTGTCATTATGAGCCGTAACGATAATCATAAGCTAGAGCATTTAGCATTTGGTTGTTTTGGTTGTCTCTTCTTGTGGTATTAGTTAGGCTATAGGCTTACATGCATTGAAAGTATAATATTGTGAATGTGAGAGACCACCAGAATATATATTTTTAACTTTTTTTTTGGGGGGGTGTCACTGACAGTAGCATGTCACATGAACATTTTGGACATCACTGAGGAGGAATGAACAAAATCTCTTCTCTGCCCAACAAATGCCCCATCTTCACTATCTGGGTATTAAGTGCAAAGTGTAATGTAGTATGATACTGTAGCTTTGGGTTTTCCATGAGAAAAATCTGTTATCAAGATAGTGGGAGGAGATGATCCTGGCATCCATTATCCCCTGAGGTATTTGTAAACCAGACTGCAACATGTTCGGGATATGGGCCTTCTACTGCCATGTTGGGGTGTCCACCCGGTGAATGGAGGCTGAGTGAGTGGGCGCGTCCCAATTATCCCAAAGTGTGCTCTTGTGCACTCTCCTCAAAGTAAGTGAACAAGTGCACACTTGTGGCATAAGGGTAGGCTGTAGAATTGGGATGCAGTGAGTGAAGACATGGCTGGTCTCATCTCTATCTGTAAAGGCAAGCTGATACCCTGATAAAAGCAGTTGTCGAAAGGCACTATTTAAAAATAAACTATTTTTTCAAGTGAACTTCCATTGTGCTACCCAGAGTTGCTGAATAGACGGGTTAGCTGACAACCTCACGAAAATGATGTGCGTGCTTCCATGGGGCAGAAGTCAGTGTGTTGTTGTGATTCTGGATGGCCAGATTGCTAGCAAGAATTTCAAGAAACTGCCATTTGGGGAATTGTAAGTGGCTCGTTTCATCATGTTATTGATACCATGTATTGTTTTGAGGTGTTTTGCCTGATTTCATGTCAGTGCTAATATGGCTGAAATTCGCTTGCTAGTGAACCAACAACTGTAACAATATATTTGAGAGACCACAAGTGCTCATTGTGTAAATGTATTACTTTTTTTCCAATAAACATTGGACACGAAATATACATGTCAACAATCTAAGCCAACCCTGTCTGTTTTGCCCCGTAGTTGACCACGCCTCTGTTTGTTCCTAAACAACCAACTCGTCTATCTTTCACTTTGCTCTATTTGTAAGTCGCTCTGGATAAGAGCGTCTGCTAAATGACGTAAATGTAAATGCTCCACTATTCATGCACCTTGGTTTGATAGTGAGACAAGCGTTTCTTTTTTTTCATACCCCATCTACTGAGGCAGACCAATGCAGGTACGGAATACATCGACCACACCAAACCACCAATACCCCTTCCTCTGCTCTTTGTCAATAGCTCACTCTGCAGTATTGATCGACTGATTTGATTGACTGATGGTAGATTGCATTAGCCACTGAGCAGGGCAGGCTGAAGAAGACTAGAGGTGTCCGCTGGAGCTCATTTCTGCTCTCCCTTGTCTCTCTATGAAGTATTTAGTATCTCAGAGCTCAGCTTACACACTCAGCAGGAAGGGAGGTAATGGCTGCTGCTGCTCTCTGTCTGCTGCACACTGTCTCTCATTAGACATCTTAAGCCTGGCCAACAGGCCAAAGACCCTGACATTTAAACAATTGCCACTTTCTATTCTTTCTTTTCTTCTCCTCCTCTCAAATGTATTCTTTATTTTCTCTGGAATGCATGTTCTATTTCTTTTGTAGATGTGTGTAGTCCTCAATTGAAAATGGTATTAAGATGATCTGGTTGGCACTAGACTAGCGTACCTAGATGTTCCTGTTTTCATTCCCTTTTACCTCAATGATCATCACAGTCAGTTTTTAAGCTGGCTTGGCAAAGTTGTTTTTAGAGCAGCAATGTAGTTTTGAGATAACGGAGTTGGTTAGTTGTTGCGTGTGTCTGAGCGGTGCCTGTGTGGGTTGTTTGGGGCTGAGAAGGAAACATTTTTGCCCCACACCTCCTCCTGTCTCATTCAACAAGGCACTTCAGGGGCATGCATTCAAGCAACATTCTTGAATATCTAGCAGTAAGACGGCGAGAGAAGTAGCCTAGGCCTAGATGGTGTTTGTTGAGATGCAGTCTGTCCCCTGGCATCGTGCTGCACCACCTGTATGTGTTGGATCATGCTAGGATCAATTTAAGTTATCCAATCAGAACCATGTCATACCACCATAACATAACATGTTTTAGTAGCACCACCACAAGTGTACTACAATGCACTAATTATTTTCACACGCTGCAGTCAGTGTGCAGATTTCACAGATACCGGCCTGGTAGCCGTTCAGCTTCATATTATTCCATGTCATTAAAACAACCCCGGCACTGTGTGGTCTCTATGTAACATGGGAGTGGAGGTGGCAGAGAGCCATATTAGCCCTGCTCTCTCTTCTCTCCCTCTGTTGCACCCTTGTCTCCCTCGCTCTGTTCAGCAGCTGTGGAAGGAAGGAGCAGTGTTGTGTTTGGGCCCACAGGGAGGGCGAGGGCCCCCTCCAGCCCTGCCTACCGTCCAGCAGAATGGGGGCATTGTGACGGCAGCCTCGGGCACAAACACAGTGGGTGAGCATCTCCATCTGGGCAGCGGCTGGCCAGGCAGGCAGCTCCTTGAGAGGGGCATGGATCTCCTGCTACTGGGCCTGCCAGACAGCCACAGGGACCCTCACACTTCTAAGGAGAGCACAGCCGCTGGCCTGACACACACACACACACACTGAGCCCCAGTAAGAGACTCACTTCCTGCTGAGAATCATTTTACACCAATCTGACCTAAAAACCCTGATTTAGAATAACCGCTTAAGCCGCTATTTGTTCATACTGTGTAATTGAGTGTTTGCGGGGGTGTGTAAGAGCACACATCCTCTTGACTTCTATAAAAGGTCCTACACGGATTTTGGTAGAATGTGGTTACCGTTATAAGACACTCACAGGTGCACAGGCTAAGAATCACACTCACACCACTACTTTTAGTAACTGTGGCCTTCACAGGTCAACCTCAGTGTGTGTACGTTGACATTGTGAGAATGCGCCCAGAGGTGAGGGGAGTTAACGTGACAAGCCGACAACAGCGCTGCCTGCCATATCTGAGAGCTGCTGCAACCTAAACCTTTATTATCTCAGTAATCACTCTCAACAGGAAGTGATGCTTTAAAGACAGCACCGAGAGACATTCCACAGCTCAATATAGTAGACAGATTTATAGGAGAGGTGACTGAAGCTTCAGTCACTCAATGCTATCTATCCCTTGTTGCCTTTCCCTCCTATGTTTTCAGCCTGTTTTAAGACACAAACCTGCTTTAGAAAACCATTACAACCCCCTGTGGTGTGAATCGTCAGGTGGCCACGGTTAATTATTCAAATGTTGGTCTTTGGACGGCATCAGTCAGGGTTTTGTGTTTGTGGGAGCTGATTTGAATTAATGAGCAAAAGATAAATGTTGAGCCGATGGGAAAGAAGATCACTTCCTCCTCCAGACAGAGCCATGCAGAAGAGCTCACATCAAGAGACTTTGTTGTTATATACTGGGCTGGCTGTGGCTGACTAACCTGACTGTCTATTACACTGGTTAACCTGATGAGGATAATGGCTGACAGGATGACGGACTGACCCTTGTTTGGCATCATGAACTCTGATCATGGCATTTGAAAGGCTGGTCATGGCTCACATCAACACCATTATCCCAGAAACCCTAGACCCACTCCAATTTCCATACCGCCCCAACAGATCCACAGATGATGCAATCACTATTGCACTCCACACTGCCCTTTCCCACCTGGACAAGAGGAACACCTACATGAGAATGCTATTCATTGA
The DNA here is from genome assembly GCF_020615455.1 of Coregonus clupeaformis. Lineage (NCBI taxonomy): Eukaryota > Metazoa > Chordata > Actinopteri > Salmoniformes > Salmonidae > Coregonus > Coregonus clupeaformis. Next base: position 121,508 of record NW_025534613.1, on the reverse strand, counting down.
CTACAGCTCAGCGTTCAACACCATAGTGCCCTCAAAGCTCATCACTAAGCTAAGGACCCTGGGACTAAACACCTCCCTCTGCAACTGGATCCTGGACTTCCTGACGGGCCGCCCCCAGGTGGTAAGGGTAGGTAAAAACACATCTGACACGCTGATCCTCAACACGGGGGCCCCTCAGGGGTGCATGCTCAGTCCCCTCCTGTATTCCCTGTTCACCCATGACTGCATGGCCAGGCACGACTCCAACACCATCATTAAGTTTGCCGACGACACAACAGTGGTAGGCCTGATCACTGACAACGACGAGACAGCCTATAGGGAGGACGTCAGAGACCTGGTCGTGTGGTGCCAGGATAACAACATCTCCCTCAACGTGATCAAGACAAAGGAGATGATTGTGGACTACAGGGAAAAAAAGAGGACTGAGCACGCCCCCATTCTCATCGACGGGCTGTAGTGGAACAGGTTGAGAGCTTCATGTTCCTTGGTGTCCACATCACCAACAAACTATCATGGTCCAAACACACCGAGACAGTCGTGAAGAGGGCACAACAAAGCCTATTCCCCCTCAGGAGGCTGAAAAGATTTGGCATGGGTCCTCAGATCCTCAAAGTTCTACACCTGCACCTTCGAGAGCATCCTGACTGGTTGCATCACCGCCTGGTATGGCAACTGCTCGGCCTCCGACCGCAAGTCACTACAGAGGGTAGTGCGTACGTCCCAGTACATCACTGGGGCCAAGCTTCCTGCCATCCAGGACCTCTATACCAGGCGGTGTCAGAGGAAGGGCCTCAAAATTGTCAAAGACTCCAGCCACCCTAGTCATAGACTGTTCTCTCTGCTACCGCACGGAAAGCGGTACCGGAGTGCCAAGTCTAGGTCCAAAAGGCTTCTTAACAGCTTCTATCCCCTAAGCCATAAGACTCCTGAACAGCTAATCATGGCTACCTGGACTATTTGCATTGTCCCACCCCGCTGCTGCTACTGTTTATTATCTATGCATAGTCACTTTAACTCTACCCACATGTACATATTACCTCGACTAACCGGTGCCCCCGCACATTGACTCTGTGCCGGTACCCCCTGTATATAGCCTCCCTACTGTTATTTTATTTTACTGCTGCTCTTTAATTATTTAACTTTTTTTACTTATCTATTTTTTACCTAACACTTATTTTTCTTAACTGCATTGTTGGTTAAGGGCTTGTAAATAAGCATTTCACTGTAATGTCTACACCTGTTGTATTCGGCACATGTGGCAAATCATATTTGATTTGATCTGGGAGCGGGCATATGATAGAAATGTCATGTCAGTAGCTAGGCCTAGCCTACACTTCAGCCATATTGAGTGTTTTGTTAAATTGCTGTGGTCTGGGGGGCTTTGCCTGTTTTAGTCATTCTATTTCTGTTGGAGATGTGGTATTAATAAGTGACCCTCATTGTCTTGTCGAACAGGGCTGAGGTTGTTCTGGCCCTGTGGTCACCTAGCTAGCAGGAAGTGTTGTGAAGTCACTGCAGGGAAGAGATGTATGCTGCTTGCCTGTCCTGTATTTTAGCCTGGGGTTTCCCCTGCTTTCCCTGCCCTTCCCTAGGAGCAGCTCTATGGTAGATGGCTAACTTTGGATTTTATGAGCCCTCAATGAAAGGGAGAGAAAATTGTTGGTGGTTGTGTAACTGTGATGGGGCCGTGGGGGGTAGACCCATATAGCCTAACTATACTGTTGTTGTTGACGTGACTGACCTGTTTGTATGGAACACGGGATAAGTCCTAGATGATAAATCTGTCTCAGTGGGGAAGCGATCTCCTACTTTCATCTGCTGTTTGATGGAATTTAGTCCAACTTGTACAAGCTAACTTCAAATAACAACCAGCATCAAAGACAGGAATTCTCAACAATGGATCTGTAGACACTTACAAAAGTCTAGATTTTAACTGTTTTATCTGACACCTTCTTTGAGCTCTTTGATGATAAGGTTATAGGCTAGGCTTACTTCCTGAAAGCAGATAGGCCCATTTGTCCTGATATGATTTCAAGAAGGATTTGATCAGCTTACAAGTCACCTCTGAACTTGATGATGTAGCACATTTGACTCATCAGCTGTCCAATCAGGCCAAAGGCAGCCCTCATCCAAGGGGCTAGCTGGCCAATCAGGATGTACCAAGACGAGCTCAGACATGACAACGGTTTCTGGAAAACAAGAGGAACTTGCATCAGCTATTGATTGATACTAAAGGAGGAGCATGAATAGTGATGTGCTTGTCTGCAGTCTCTGTCTTTCAGACTACTCTGCTATGGTGGGGGGACTGGTCATGTTCTCTGTGAAAGCATACCACAGTACAGCCACGTTGTGTTATCACACTTATTACTAAGAAAAGCAGCACTAGTTTAATTCTCTCAAAGCTCTCTTCAGTCCTTGACTGGGGTGCAGTGTAGCTACTGAGTGTGTCAACTAGCAGTGTCATTAACACTGCATAAATAGCTATAATTACTATTTGCAGTAATTGTTACTACTTCACACTCAACTCCTGGAACATCTTCAATTTTGAGTATGCCAATTCAGTTTCCTGTATCTAAAAATAGTAGCTTCTGGAAGTGAGCTGACTGTCAGACACTGCTCTTGTTGTGGTTTATGTCTGGTATTTGACAGGCCACCTAGGTGGGATGGGCGCTGATGTCCAGTCTGAACAGTGCTGCTCTGCTCTTTACACACACACACAGCATTCTGCTGACAGGCTGCCTAGCTGCCGTGTCTCTCCAGGCCTTTGCCTCAGGGTCAGCTTTGGGGAAAACAAACCCCTGCCATCGCCAGTTTCTCCCCAACCAACTCCTCTGTTATAATGTGCCAGACAGTCATTCTGCATGTTCTGACCCTGGTTGGTTTGTTTTGCAGCATTAACCTCATTGTGGTGAGGCAGGGACTCTGTAGAGTTTGAGTAAATGTGAAAAAGCTCAGACACACCGGTAGGATTGTCAAACGTTTGCCTGCCGACAGTACTTAGCACCTCTGAACAGTGTCAGCAGTCAATCCATTTTTTGTGTTCACACAGCAAAGACCTTGGTAGTGGTCAGCAGCTCAGCCTTGTTAAAATACTCCAAACCAGAAGGTTGCAGTAGCGTTGTTTGGCAATGCCTATCCGTGCGTATTGTTTATGGTCTAGATTCCAAGCTATCTGCGCTAATGTTGCTATTTTGTAGAAATCCCTTGTTGATACTAGCCACATGGTCACAGCTAGATAACGACCTAGGAAGATGAAGACGAAACAATTTCATTCACTCTCCATAGTCTCATACTGCCAGTGCCAGCCCATAGCCAAATGTTTATCTAGCTAGCAAACGTTAGCATATTCGCTAGCAAGCACAACAGTGCAGTGTCCTTAGCTAGCTAACACGGGCAGCCGTTTAATGGAAACTTGCTAATCCATTGTGATTTAATTATGTCAATACTAGCAGCAGTGGTTAGCTAGCTTGGAGGAAGTAGATAGTGTTTTGTGCATTGCGTCGGTGCGCTTAGCTAGCTACCATCCTATAGCCTACATTGCATATGAAGTGTGACTGGCTCATCTGTAGATGGAGAAAATGCCCCCCTCCCCCTTTTTTTGTTGTTTGCTCCCCCACGTGGGGTTTTGTGCTCTTTGATTGGCTCAAAGTCAACGAGTAGAATCGGTAGGTTCGTCGCTATCGGGTCGGCACGCAGCAGGTACCGCTTTGGTTCTAGCAAGAGAAGGAACGGTGTCATAAGTACCAATCGGCAGTCTATCGGCAGTGAGATTCTGTGTGTTTCATGCTTTAGAAGTAGCTCTTGCCTTCATGTAGCCTAGTTTTTATTTTTTATTTATTTTATTTCACCTTTATTTAACCAGGTAAGCCAGTTGAGAACAAGTTCTCATTTACAACTGCGACCTGGCCAAGATAAAGCAAAGCAGTGCGATTAAAAACAACAACACAGAGTTACATATGGGGTAAAAAACATAAAGTCAAAAAATACAACAGAAAATATATATATACAGTGTGTGCAAATGTAGCAAGTTATGGAGGTAAGGCAATAAATAGGCTATAGTGCAAAATAATTACAATTAGTATTAACACTGGAATGCTAGATGTGCAAGAGATGATGTGCAAATAGAGATACTGGGGTGCAAAAGAGCAAAATAAATAACAATATAGGGATGAGGTAGTTGAATGGTTTCAGATGGAATGGTGCATTAGAGGTCCTCGCAGTGGGATGTACCCAGATCCCTTTTACTTATCCATCTCTATGGATCAATATTGTGATTTAGGGTTATCCTAAATAGATCCTACATTTGTGTAAGCTAGGGTTACCAGCACCCTAACCTCTGTCATGCGATGCTACTCTTTGCTCCCGCTCCATGGCTCTTTTCTCTGGACTTTGACCTCTGCTGGGCCTGACGTGGCTGGGGTGTTATCATTAGTCCAAACAGTTGAAAACGTTTTGCAACGAAAACTAGAGTTTCTATTCAGGTAAGCGCCCTCCCCGTTTTATTCCGTTTACTTCCGTTTGGTTCCTAGTGAATACACCCCTGCTCTCTGTCCCTATAGACCTTTAGTATGGCTGCCCTTTACACATTGCACCACTCTACATGGACCTGCATCAACAGGTAGTCTAATGTGCTATGTGTCTGCATTGAAAAGAGAGGAGAGAGCAGTAGAGATATACCATCTAACCGCAGTGCAATGCTTTGTCTTGCGCTGTCATGCATTGCAAAGCACATAGCTAACAGCAGTCTGAAGCTATGGTTCCATCATAGACATGGAAATGCCAATGGCCTGTACGTGTTTATGTTAAGTTTAAGTCTGGACCAATGTTTGTGCATGAGGTTATCTTCACCCTCAGTATGTTAGGCTATTGTACGGTCATAAACAGAGCCTGTTGGCCTGTTCTCTCTGCTCCACAGGGCTGCCTGGCTGCCTGCAACTGCTGCCTCTGCAAACATTTGCTGTTTACTTTGCAGAAATCCTCTCTGAGCATCTCTCACTAGGCCTATGATCTCATTGATTCTCTGTCTCACACACACACACCTTATCTCGGATGGCCTCTTTTTATGCAGGTCAGACAAAAAGAGGCCTCTTTGTGCTGCACACACCCCATTTCTCAGCCCTTTTCTGTCTTAATGGGCTCAATTCTGCCTGCAACTCTAGTCACTTTAAATGCAGTCAGTGGGAGTAGGATACGATGGCTTTCATTTTACCACTGTTGGGCATGTTTTAAGTTCTCTCCAACCCTACTTGTGTCTTCACACCCTTGAGCATTGAGGCATCTGCTTGCTTTCTTGCCCTCATTCTGTTAAATGTATTTCCTAATGTTGGTTGTTTGAGATTCTAATGAAGACGCCACACATGTCTTGGCACCTCTGTGTGAGAGGGAGACTGCATGCAGACCCGTGTGGTATTATAATGTAATTGAGAGAAGGATTCTTTATATCAGTAATGATGAATGGTTTGCCTCTGAGATGAGCTCTTCACTACTCCGCTCATACAAAGTCGGTGTTAAGAAAATGAACTCAACACATAAGCATATGATGCTCGAGTGTGTTCTGGCTACATCTTTGTGTGCATCTTTCTGGCCGTGTGAGACTGTGTATGGTGAGTGTGATGTGACTTGATGTGGGCTATGTGAATCTAGGCCATATGTGGAGACTAGAGGAGGAGATCAAACACACTTCAGCACACAGTGCCCTGACCTGGAGCTCGAGGACTTGCAGTCTTGCACTCACTAAACCCTAATGTCTGCACCATGTGACCATTTTCATTTCCCTATCAAGAATGCGTTGCCTTCATTACAACGAAGGATGTTTGTTCATTCTGCCTTTTCATTTGTTGAATATCTTTATTGACATTTATCTTTGTCTCACAGAGATTATATCAGAAGATATGAAATGTATTGTAGCCTACCACAATTGCCTTATTTTATCTCATCAGGAGCCTATATCTTTAATATGAGGATATATGAGAAATAGAATTCAACTCCACTCTCTGAGTGTACATTTGTGTCACTGTGGAGGGTGCTAATGTAAGTCTGTGGTTAGGTATTCATTATTCGCAGGCTAGCTGTGTGTGTGTGATTTATTCGCTGTGCTGGCTGGTGTACAGTAGGGTCCGATGGCCGCGGGGGTGTGGCTCCATTATTCATGTTTAGTGTCAGAGTGAAACAACTCCCACAGTGGACCAGTACGGTAAAGTATGAAAATGTATGCACTCACTACTGTAAGTTGCTCTGGATAAGTGTGTCTGCTAAATTACTAAACTGTAAATGACTCACTGTCACTGCAGCAGGGAGCACCTCTCCTCACATCCCTAGTCAGCCCTGAAGCCTTTACCACAGCAGCACAGGACAGGCCTTAACCCCGCAACCTCTCTTCTCTATGTCCATCTCCCTAACTCTCCTCTGTCCTCTCCTCTGTCTTCCCTGTCACACTCTCCCCCTCTCCGCTCTGTCCTTCCTGTCACTCTCCCTCCTTCTCACTCTCCCCTGCCACAGAGTCTGTCAGTTGGAGATGAATGATTTGCCTTTTTGTACCAGGACCCTGCTCTGCTGAACCCTCTCATTGCTGTGTGTAATGAGGCTCTTTGTCGCCTATTACTCCTGCTTCTCCTGTACACTGAGGGGGGAGCTGTGCAGTGCAATGAGGCACATTGATGTAGGCAGGCAGGCAGACAGACTGCTTCTCTGCGTGTTTAAGACACTGCAGCAGTCTATTTGGCTACTAGTGCCGGTACCTTGCTGTCAGGATTGAGCAGTCACACTCAGCCTCCCAAATCCCTGTTCATGGCTCAAGCTCCTTCTTCCTCGATTTGTCTCTGTTCAAGGAACTCCTTCGTCACCCACTCCCCTCCTCTCCTCCTTAGCATGCATTCCTCCCCTCTGCCTCCATGCTGCTTCACAACCCCCCCCCTCCCTTTCCAGCTGTCCGCCCACCTTCCCCAGAAGAATTTCCTTTATAGCGTCTCTGTTGACAGCCTCTGGGCGGAGAGAATCCCCTCGTACGTACACACACACACACACAGCCAGCTAATGTATGCAATTATGAAAATGAATGCAGTCTCACTTTGCCTGGATATGCAGAGGATATAAATAGCATGATATTAGCAAATTGCCTCTGTGTGCTGAGATTGAGACCACAGCTAAGAGAGCTGCTGTGCCTCTGCTGCTGCTAACACAATAGACGGCCTCTCCACTCATCTGCTCAGCGCTCCCTCTCTACAGCTTCTGAAGGGAAGGAAAGGGGATTCTTAGTTGGACTACCATTTTGTTTTTGAACAGGACAATAACCCAAAACACACCTCCAGGCTGTGTATGGGCTATTTGACCAAGAAGGAGAGTGATGGAGTACTGCATCAGATGACCTGGCCTCCACAATCACCCGACCCTCAACCCAATTGAGATGGTTTGGGATGAGTTGGACCGCAGAGTGAAGGGAAAGCAGCCAACAAGTGCTCAGCACATGTGGGAACTACCTCATGAAGCTGGTTGAGAGAATGCCAAGAGTGTGCAAAGCTGTCATCAAGGCAAACGGTGGCCATTTGAAGAATCTCAAATATAAAATATATTTTGATTTGTTTAACACTTTTTTGGTTACTACATGATTTCATAGTTTTGATGTCTTCACTATTATTCTACAATGTAGAAAATAGTAAAAATAAAGAAAAACCCTTGAATGAGCAGGGGTGTCTTATCGTGTGTTCCCTGGCAATTCCCAGCCTTAGAATTTATGGTGTTTATATTGGAGGTATTAAATGCCCAGTGTAGTCATAAACATGATTTTCCTGTGTTAAATCTACTGTATATTTCCACACTGAGTTTGGAATAATACTAAAATTGTGAAAATGATGAATGTCCTTTTTAGTGTAGGAGCTGTTTGAAAATACCACCTACATTGACTCCCGAGTGGCGCAGTGGTCTAAGGCACTGCGCTACTAGAGATCCTGGTTCGAGTCCAGGCTCTGTCGCACCCGGCCACGACCGGGAGACCCAATGGCTGCGCACAATTGGTCCAGCGTCGTCCAAGGTAGGGATATGGGTTTGTTTCCCGGGGGGGGCCAGTATGAGGGAAATAAACAAAACAAAAATGCATTCACTAACTGTAAGTCGCTCTGGATAAGAGCGTCTGCTAAATGACCTAAATGTAAATTTTCTGGCAGTTTTTGTGGGATGGAGTTTTGGCCTGCCTGTTGACATCACCAGGCGGTAAAGTAGTTAATTGATCAATAAGAAAGCGTTCCAAACCTCTGCCAATAACAGCTAGTTTTCTGTTTTCCCTCCCCTCTCAGAATACTCCCAGACAGTCCTAGCAAAATTGTTGCTTGAGAAATTGCTCTTAGCTAAGTAGCTATTTTTAGTTTCTTTTTGACCATTTTGTTTGAAAACGTAATGTTATCCAGAAATGATTTGATATTTAGATCAAAATGGCTGCATTGGGCCTTTTTTAATGGTAATATGGTGAAGGTCTAATAGTGAGTATTTGTATGGGCTTGGAATACCTGGTACTGCTGGGTCTAGATGAGATCCAGGCTGACAGTTGGGCTGAGGACTGAATGGGTCAGGTCAGGACCTCAGGGGGAAGTTGAACACGAGCTCTCTCTCCTCTCACATGTAGTCAGCCTGTTGTTGTTCATCTGTCTGTCCCCCTGAAACGAAGAGTAGGAGAACAAGATAAACAACAGATGGGTCCAGCCGTTTCAGTGGGACTGTGAAGAACGGACCATGTCTAAAAACGGAGAGAAGCAGCGCTAGATAAAAGGTGGCGTGCAGCAGATGGTAGAGCCAGGCTCTGTTTAATGAGGTGGAGGGGAGCGCTACGGAGGGATGCCCACATTCAGTGGGGAAACAAAGTATTTAGTCAGCCACCAATTGTGCAAGTTCTCCCACTTAAAAAGATGAGAGAGGCCTGTAATTTTCATCATAGGTACACGTCAACTATGACAGACAAATTGAGAAAAAAAAATCCAGAAAATCACATTGTAGGATTTGTAATGAATTTATTTGCAAATGATGGTGGAAAATAAGTAAGTATTTGGTCACCTACAAACAAGCAAGATTTCTGGCTCTCACAGACCTGTAACTTCTTCTTTAAGAGGCTCCTCTGTCCTCCACTCGTTACCTGTATTAATGGCACCTGTTTGAACTTGTTATCAGTATAAAAGACACCTGTCCACAACCTCAAACAGTCACACTCCAAACTCCACTATGGCCAAGACCAAAGAGCTGTCAAAGGACACCAGAAACAAAATTGTAGACCTGCACCAGGCTGGGAAGACTGAATCTGCAATAGGTAAGCAGCTTGGTTTGAAGAAATCAACTGTGGGAGCAATTATTAGGAAATGGAAGACATACAAGACCACTGATAATCTCCCTCGATCTGGGGCTCCACGCAAGATCTCACCCCGTGGGGTCAAAATGATCACAAGAACGGTGAGCAAAAATCCCAGAACCACACGGGGGGGACCTAGTGAATGACCTGCAGAGAGCTGGGACCAAAGTAACAAAGCCTACCATCAGTAACACACTACGCCGCCAGGGACTCAAATCCTGCAGTGCCAGACGTGTCCCCCTGCTTAAGCCAGTACATGTCCAGGCCCGTCTGAAGTTTGCTAGAGTGCATTTGGATGATCCAGAAGAGGATTGGGAGAATGTCATATGGTCAGATGAAACCAAAATATAACTTTTTGATAACTCAACTCGTCGTGTTTGGAGGACAAAGAATGCTGAGTTGCATCCAAAGAACACCATACCTACTGTGAAGCATGGGGGTGGAAACATCATGCTTTGGGGCTGTTTTTCTGCAAAGGGACCAGGACGACTGATCCGTGTAAAGGAAAGAATGAATGGGGCCATGTATCATGAGATTTTGAGTGAAAACCTCCTTCCATCAGCAAGGGCATTGAAGATGAAACGTGGCTGGGTCTTTCAGCATGACAATGATCCCAAACACACCGCCCGGGCAACGAAGGAGTGGCTTCGTAAGAAGCATTTCAAGGTCATGGAGTGGCCTAGCCAGTCTCCAGATCTCAACCACATAGAACATCTTTGGAGGGAGTTGAAAGTCTGTGTTGCCCAGCGACAGCCCCAAAACATCACTGCTCTAGAGGAGATCTGCATGGAGGAATGGGCCAAAATACCAGCAACAGTGTGTGAAAACCTTGTGAAGACTTACAGAAAACGTTTGACCTGTGTCATTGCCAACAAAGGGTATATAACAAAGTATTGAGAAACTTTTGTTATTGACCAAATACTTATTTTCCACCATAATTTGCAAATAAATTCATTAAAAATCCTACAATGTGATTTTCTGGATTTATTTTTCTCATTTTGTCTGTCATAGTTGACGTGTACCTATGATGAAAATTACAGGCCTCTCATCTTTTTAAGTGGGAGAACTTGCACAATTGGTGGCTGACTAAATACTTTTTTCCCCCACTGTACCCCCCTCTCTCTTTCTCCCTCTATTTTCTTTCTCTTTTCCTGTCTCTCCTATTTTTTTTTTCCTCTCTTTTTTTCTGTCTTTTTCTTTCTCTCCCTATAGCTGCTCCACATGACTCTTGAACAGAGGAATCCAGATCTAGGCTGATCACTTCACTCAGATATAATAATTCTGTTCTCAGAATGTAATGTTGCACTTGTTCCACTTTTTGTTTTGTGTATTCCCCACAATCAAGGGCTTGTGTATTCTATTTTTGTACCGAAACTAACCCAATTGTAAGTATAGTGTGTGCCTTATGTAGACTTTGACAAACACATTTACATTTACGTCATTTAGCAGACGCTCTTATCCAGAGCGACTTGCAAACACCTAGCGTGAGGGAAGCTTGCCAGCACCGTGGTTTAATAGGGACAGCATTTAAGTGTTTTGCCAGAGAATGTGCCATGTGAGATATTCGGAGTCACCTGTGTCTGTCTCCTCTGTGCTAGGGGTGCTGACCTGGTCCCGTCGTGGAAGTATCATGTGACTCATGAGCCCATGTTGTGCCATTTGTCTGTTATTTCTGCTCTGCAGTGCTGCTGGGGCATCGGGACACAGGGTTAGGGCAGGCAGTGAAAAGAACAGAAGGGCTTATTAGACTCAGGGATCCAGGCTGCTCTATCTCAGGGCACATCGTGTCTCACTGCGCTAGCACTAATTGTAGCCCACTTCCTGGTTCCTGCTGCTAGGGACTGTAGGAGGGAGGCAGTAGACAACACCGCGACAGCCAGGCCTGGGCCTTGTGTCTGACTGCAGCTCACTGGAGCAGGTTAGCCCCTGATACTGTCTGTCAGGGCTCTGCTTTAGAACTGCCAACAATCCTAACAGGGCACAATGCCTCAAACTTCCACTGTGCACTCCGCTCTGCAAGGGAGGGTCCATGTTCAGTTCTCCTCACTCAGTTAGGCTGTAGAAAGTAGATGCTGTGAGGACACAAGTCACAACACTGGACTCACTGTCCTGGTCACATAGGATTGTTTACACTATGCCTCTGTGCAGAGAGACTAATGATATCTCACTTGTGTGCGTAGCACTTGTGATTTCCATACTCTATGCAATGACATCATGTTTCATAGTTGACCTATATGTTCTAGGTTATATCTTTTGCATGAATCATCACATGTGGTTATGATTTTGGTGTGGTTAGGCTAATTAATAGTGTAAAGAATTTTGCACATTCAAAACTAAACTATTGAGTCATCTGTTGTGGACAGTTATGCACTTGTTGTCTCGTCAACATCAGACCACTCCACTGAGCTGTGAATGTGTGAGCTGTTGCTTTGTATTTGCATAGTCAGTAGGTCACATTTCCTCATTTCACCCCGTCCCTTTCTTTGCTGCCAGAAAATACCAACTCTGTGCTACAGGCCCAGCACACACCAACACACCTGCAACCTCTGAGCCTACCATGAAACTCCTTCCAACATAACATCAACATGTCACCAAATTACTGTTTAAAACACACTGTTTTGCAATGAAGTTCTACAGTAGCCTCAACAGCATCCGCTATGGTAGCACCATGGTGTAGCTGGAGGACAGCTATTTTCCATCCTCCTCTGGGTACATTGACAAAAACAAAAAAAATTGTAGGCTCATGGTTCTCACTCCCTTCCATAGACTTGCACAGTAATTATGATGACTTCTGGAGGAAGTCGTCCGACCTATCAGAGCTCTTGCAGTATAAATTAACATCTTGTCCATCCAATCAAAGGATCAGAGAATTAATCTAGTACTGAAAGCATACGCTACAGCTATCTAGCACTGCAGTGCATAAAGTGTGGTGAGCGTTGACTCAGAGAAAGATGATAGTTGAACAGTTTTGAACAAATTCATTTCTTCAAATTAAGTAGAAGCGGCAGAGAGGGAGAGCTAGCTATATATTTTTCTTAGTTTACCTTTTAATTTACTTACTAATGCAGTTTTAATTTAAGCTACTCAACAACCTGACTCAGAGAGGAATGCTATTTATGTTCGCTAGGTGGCTAAGGCTATCCAACACTGCAACTTATTTATTGCCACCGGGGCCCGCCGGTGTAACTGCTAAACTGCTTGTTGTACACTGTACTGTCTGATTGTACACTTGGATTTGACTGTGGGATTACTAACACGTAAGTTCTAGTTTGTTGACTATAACGCTAATATGGTTACAACTAGGGCCGGGATGATACCAGTGTTTCGATATCATTAGTATTGTGGCAAGGAAACAAAGCACGAAGCGGATTTAACTTCTTTAGGAAAACTTTGTTGTCATCCAGAGTCACATTTTATTTATTTTCCAAGCTATAGAACACACTATTTTACATACAGCAGGTTTTTAAAGGACCAAAGAATTTGGTCTGCTTAGTATTTTTATTTTTGCCATGAAAAAAATATTGCGTCCCGGCCTTAGTTACAACGATGTAGGCTGTGTAGCGGTTTGTGGTTATGGTATGAAGGTTTGGCATGGAAAAGTATTTGCGCCTGGTCACAAACAGCTGTTGTGTTGTGCACTGAAGTCTACAAGCCAAGGTGAAAGGAGGAATTATACAGTACAACGCGCATAGTGATGATGCTGTATGTGGCTGCTATGAAATGAACTGTGTGTGATGGTAATGGGGTGTATTCATTCTGCCAATTTTAGTTGCAAAACGTTTCTTAAATTGAAGCAAACTGAATGAAACTGGGAGGGACCTACCTGAATTTGTCCAATAAACTAGTTTTAGTTGCAGCAACTGTTTTGACTAATGATTACACACCAGATCAGCTAGATTCAGGCAAGTGTGTGCAAGGCGGTATTGAACGTGTCACTGTCTCACCTTGATTACTCCAATTTTGTCTCTTGACCTGTGCACCTACGTTATAAACTTTAATTTGTAGGCTACGTTGTAGCAACCTCATGATGGATATAGGGCAAATTAGTCTCATTTTAGGAGCCTAAACCTATCGATGTTACATTGATATGGAATATGAATGACAGTCAGCCAATATGCTTTAATAAAAATAAGGCCATGCTCAGTTAAAAAAAAGAATCCTCCCTAATCTTGAACGGCACTGACCACCACTGCCAGACACTTGGGTCATGTGAGGTAGTTGAGTTCTGAAATGTGAACTCACCTCTGCACCATCCATGTCTAACTGGAGCAACCTGTCATGCATAGGCTGTGGAGAAACATTAGCTTACTACTCAGAATAGAGTTTTCAGAATGTGGCACCTACGCAACGCTCTTTGTCTCTCACTAGCATAGTTGTAATATACTGTAGGCCTAATCATGATTGTGTGTGTGTGGTTGTTTTTGAAAGGAAGTGTGAATTACTGTTCACTTCCTACCAGCTGCAGCCATGGAGACTTCAGCCAGCACAGGAAAACAATCAGTAGCACACTGACTGCACAAGCAAAATGATCTCACTGTACACCTGAAGACACACACACACACACACACACACACACACACACACACACACACACACACACACGGAGTACCTACTTGCTTGCTTAGTGGTTGTTGACCACACATAAGCATAACATGGTAGAAATAGTAGATTTACTATGGCTGTCAGTAGTGTTCATTCAACACTAGATGGCTAGAGAGAAGAGTACTATGAGAGGTTTTGGATTGATGGTTTTCCTTTCAGAGATTTGTTTTCTAAACACTGGAGAGTGGCGTAAAGTTTTTCTTCCAACTAGATGGCTGAAAGTGGAGATCTATGCTTGTAAAATGTAGTTTATGGATGGCCTGTAGTACGGTGTCTCTTTCTCAGCAGTATTTCTTGGCTCTGTGACTGGATTGATGTAGACCTAGTGTGAATGTAGTCTAAATGGTGCACATAATGAGTCATTGAACTCAGCGGAGAAAGGAGTGTCCCGCTATATGAAGAGGCAGTTATCATGGCTGTATAGTGTGTGTGTTACATCACTCAGTGGGTTTCCACGGTAGCGATATCAGCAGGGCGCCTGCGACAGCTGAAAAGAATAGAGGGGATGAGTGAGTGGGAAAGGAGAAGATTACGCTCGGAGGTATAGAGCATCACTCACATGGCTGCGTCTGTGTGTGTGTAGGCAGCTCAGTGAACTTGACTTGCTGAATGGGCGCTAAGCATCTCTGTCTTTGACCTCAGGACGTCAGCACTGCTGCTGGAATTGAGCTCATTTCTCAGACATAATCCGCCGCCTTACCTTGGTTCAGAAACCTTGCCTGGATTTCCTCACCAGCTCTGTGTTGAATCATCTCCTTTCACCAGCACTATAGGAGCCATGGATGATGGAATATGGCTGTTTCACACACACATGCTGACTGACACTGAAGTGAGGAGGATATTCAGTCCCTCTTGGAGGACAATGGAAATAGGCTAGATTAAAGAAATGCATCTTTATTATTAAAACCAACAGGTTTTGGCGTGATGCTTTCCCTTTTGCACTGACTGACACTAAGAATGGCAAATAGAAAAATGGGTGCCCTCTGGGTATACCAGAGCTGCTATATTTGGCTATGTCAGTTTGCATACAGATCTGCAACAGTCTGCAATTAGCCAGCTTCCTGTTTTAACACAGGATATAGGCCTAGCAGTGCTCTGGGTCTGTTGTGCTGTGAGGCCATTGATACACTGTAGTGGCTGTATGGATGAGACCAGCCAGCCCACCTAGGCCTTCTGGACAGTGGACATGCATAATTGAATGGCTCTAGAATTCTACAGTACATTTATGGAGTTCCAAAAGCACCAGGTTACAATCAGTATCTGGCTGGGTGGGGCTGCTGTCCACATAACATGGACAGGCTGGACACTACCACAGCCAAACGGCAGCACTGTAAAGAATGTTGCCAGTGAATAGAGTCCCTGGTCAGAGTGCCAGTGCCTCCCACTTCGCTACAGACAGAGCACCGATTTACAATAGTGAGAGACATTTATTAGAGCCTAATTCCCCCCCCCCACCACCAAGCCGTCGGAAAATACGAGTCAGCCATTTCCACTTCTCAGTTCCCCCTCACTTCCTGTTCTCGGGCGGTCTGAAGTGAGATGCAGGAGAGAGGCAGTAGATGAGGGTGTGAGCGAGGCAGTGGGTTGACTGGTGAGATACTGTACTGGCCCTCCTGTCGTGATTTGACCTTGTCGTGTGCCTCCAGTCTTTTCTCCGGCCTCCTCGTTCTCATCCTCAGGGACAGAGCACAGAGACACGCTTCAGGCCAGGCATCTGCTGTGTTCTGCCTGCATACTGTAGCCTAGGTCCAGCCAATACAGATCATACTGCTCGCTACTGTAGCCTAGGTCCAGCCAATACAGATCATATTGCTCGCTACTGTAGCCTAGGTCCAGCCAATACAGATCATATTGCTCGCTACTGTAGCCTAGGTCCAGCCAATACAGATCATATTGCTCGCTACTGTAGCCTAGGTCCAGCCAATACAGATCATATTTCTCTCTCAGAGCTGCCTGTATACTGTAGGCTACATGTAGGGTAGAAACACTGTAGGGTAGGCTACCTCCAGCCAATACAGATCATTCCGCTCTCACAGCACAGAGCCCTGCCTGCCACAGATGAGCTGAGATAGTGGTGGGTTTAGC
This sequence comes from Coregonus clupeaformis, assembly GCF_020615455.1. Lineage (NCBI taxonomy): Eukaryota > Metazoa > Chordata > Actinopteri > Salmoniformes > Salmonidae > Coregonus > Coregonus clupeaformis. Next base: position 105,493 of record NW_025534613.1, on the reverse strand, counting down.
TTTAGAGAGCAGAGCAGCAGACAACAGGCAGAGGGAGGCATCTGTTCCTTTGGGCGGATCAACTCTCCTGCATTCGCCTCGCTCTGAAGGTCATAGTGGACAGAGGAGTAATTATTAGCTCTTAGAAATGCTTATTAGCATAAAGGAGTCTTTTTTTCTGGGGGCTATATTTGACTCATTCTGGTACGTAGGCTATTATTGCAGTTTATAAGAGCACATTAAGCTTCTTTCTTCATCTTCAGCTTGCTCCAGTGTTCATGCGCCTTGGTTGAAAAGCAAGGTAGTGTCAGTAGGCTATTATTTTCCCTCTGCACATAAATCTTCTTCACAGCGACTGAGTTGACAGAAAGGAAACTGCAGATTTGAATCTGTTTAACAGAAACTACAGAGTAACATTTGAATCTGGTTCTCTTTTGCTTACTCACCAGACCACATGATGTGGTTCTCTACCAGGCCTATTTTGGCTGAGCCTAGATCCTGTCCCAGTGTGATGTTAGTCTGTCAGCGGTAACCACAATACATGGTGATTGACTGTCTGTCTTCTCTTCTGTTGTCCTACAGCTCTGATGGTACCAGCTGACCAGTGACACCTGCCTGAGGACACCTCACCTGCTTCCCCCCTCCCCCACCCCCTTTACCATGTCTGGGATCCAGGTGAGAGGAGAACACACCTACACACGCACGCTAGTAGTGCGCAGGTCAGCTGTTTGTTCATCCCTGCTTGCGATTGCTAATAACCCATCCGCAACTATATGTGAAAATCTGAGGCCCACGACTGACCCTAACCCTCTAATATAGAAAATGCACTTTAGGCTACAGTCAGACAGAGCGGAACAATTTTTTGGTAGGGGGTGCAGGATTCTTTTGGTAGGCTATTAGTCAACTAGTCTATAATTACATACCTGCAGCTTCTCTTCTGTCATTATATGTTGTTGCCTTAGAACAGTGGTTCTCAACTGGTGTTGCATCTGGACCCAAATTGAACCAGGTTGTCTCAGTCGTGACCCAATATTGAATAAGTTCATTATAATTTCTACACACTTTCTACCTGGTCGTTTACGTTTGTTTAGACTGGAGTATTTTTTCATAAATGTTTTAATTAATTAATTAGATATTTTTTTTTGGGGGGGGGGACACCTACAACCCACTCATAACCACCCACCAGTTGAGAATCGCTGCCCTAGAAGACTAAATAAATCCTTGCTCACCAAAATGTAATAAATCGATAGAATTAATGCTGCAATCTAGTTGACATCGGTAAAGTGCTCTGTCATCTCTGCTTCTTTCACGGAGCAAAGATGTTTAGGGACCGGCCGAAAAAATTCAATAACTCTAAAGAAACTGGGAAGATTTTCTGTGCAGTTTCCAAATGACATCAGTTTGACTGGTTGTAAGAAAATAGAAAGCTATTAAAACGACCCAACATGTTTCTGATAAGATTTAAGTTCTGCTTGGATGCATATTTTATGTGGTTGATATACTATCAGCTTTTATGATGCCAATAAAGATAGATACCGCATGTAGAGGTGTTAACACTGCATTTGCATTCTCTCAAGATGCTGAAAGAAATACAGAATATTTGCCTACATTTGGTGTATCATTTTACTACAAGAAATGCTTAATTCTGCAGGAGTTAATATTAAGGCTATGAGAGAGGTTATAGTGTCCAGATTTCAGTTTCCATTTAACCCATCTGAACAATAGGCTGCAGTTCCCTTGACGTGCCATAGGCCTATTTGGAGTCCCCGTCTTGTGACTGTCGAATTTGTACAGAGCCTCACAATCATCACACATAACACTGCAATCATCCTCTCTTACCACTTCACCAAATCTTTCCAAAACATGACTTTTCTGGCCTCCCTTCTCTTTATTTTCAAAAGCATTTTGTGATTGGCGTGTAGGCTGTTTGCCGTACGTACAGTTGCGCCCTAAAGCCCAGGCTGACATACTAATGTCAGATAGCCTAAAATAATGAAAGAAAAACCTCAATGTAGCCTATAGATATAAGTTGCACAAGAATGATATACTTTTTTAAAGGTATTGTTTTCTCTTTATTCAACCCACCCGCCCTTCATCCACACAATATTTCATGACCCTAAACGCGCCTGCCCCGCAGATATAACCGCTGGGACTGAAGGTTATGAGTCAACCCGCGCATCACCAACGCACGAATACTACTTACACACACACACACACACACATTGTAATGTGCCCTGCCCCTTTCAGAAGTGTCATATTTCCCAACTGACTGACATTAGTGCTTCTGCTTATCATCTGGCAACAGCTGCATAGGATGATTACCACCCCCCTGCATCCCCCGGCTTCACATTTGCTTATCAACCCAAATTATTTTAATATTTGGCACACAACAGTACATAACTCTCACATCGCTCCCTCTGTGACGCTCATCTCTCTTTGACTCCTATCGTGAAATGATTGAGGGATGTGTCCAGATAACGTTATCAGACACACAGAGCTGTGCGTAGTGCATTGCTTCAGGAATACACCAGGTTATATGAGGATAGTGGCTGCGTCCCACCCTATTCCCTATATAGTGCTCTACTTCTGGCTGCGTCCCACCCTATTCCCTATATAGTGCACTACTTCTGGCTGCGTCCCACCCTATTCCCTATATAGTGCTCTACTTCTGGCTGCGTCCCACCCTATTCCCCATATAGTGCTCTACTTCTGGCTGCGTCCCACCCTATTCCCTATATAGTGCTCTACTTCTGGCTGCGTCCCCACCCTATTCCCCATATAGTGCTCTACTTCTGGCTGCGTCCCACCCTATTCCCTATATAGTGCACTACTTCTGGCTGCGTCCCACCCTATTCCCTATATAGTGCACTACTTCTGTCTGCGTCCCACCCTATTCCCTATATAGTGCTCTACTTCTGGCTGCGTCCCACCCTATTCCCTATATAGTGCACTACTTCTGGCTGCGTCCCACCCTATTCCCCATATAGTGCTCTACTTCTGGCTGCGTCCCACCCTATTCCCTATATAGTGCACTACTTCTGGCTGCGTCCCACCCTATTCCCTATATAGTGCACTACTTCTGTCTGCGTCCCACCCTATTCCCTATATAGTGCACTACTTCTGGCTGCGTCCCACCCTATTCCCTATATAGTGCACTACTTCTGGCTGCGTCCCCACCCTATTCCCTATATAGTGCACTACTTCTGTCTGCGTCCCACCCTATTCCCCATATAGTGCACTACTTCTGGCTGCGTCCCACCCTATTCCCTATATAGTGCTCTACTTCTGGCTGCGTCCCACCCTATTCCCCATATAGTGCTCTACTTCTGGCTGCGTCCCACCCTATTCCCTATATAGTGCACTACTTCTGGCTGCGTCCCACCCTATTCCCTATATAGTGCACTACTTCTGGCTGCGTCCCACCCTATTCCCTATATAGTGCACTACTTCTGGCTGCGTCCCACCCTATTCCCTATATAGTGCACTACTTCTGGCTGCGTCCCACCCTATTCCCCATATAGTGCTCTACTTCTGGCTGTGTCCCACCCTATTCCCTATATAGTGCACTACTTCTGGCTGCGTCCCACCCTATTCCCTATATAGTGCACTACTTCTGTCTGCGTCCCACCCTATTCCCTATATAGTGCACTACTTCTGGCTGCGTCCCACCCTATTCCCTATATAGTGCACTACTTCTGGCTGCGTCCCACCCTATTCCCTATATAGTGCACTACTTCTGGCTGTGTCCCACCCTATTCCCTATATAGTGCACTACTTCTGTCTGCGTCCCACCCTATTCCCCATATAGTGCTCTACTTCTGGCTGCGTCCCACCCTATTCCCCATATAGTGCTCTACTTCTGGCTGCGTCCCACCCTATTCCCTATATAGTGCTCTACTTCTGGCTGCGTCCCACCCTATTCCCTATATAGTGCTCTACTTCTGGCTGTGTCCCACCCTATTCCCTATATAGTGCTCTACTTCTGGCTGCGTCCCACCCTATTCCCTATATAGTGCACTACTTCTGGCTGCGTCCCACCCTATTCCCTATATAGTGCACTACTTCTGGCTGCGTCCCACCCTATTCCCTATATAGTGCACTACTTCTGGCTGCGTCCCACCCTATTCCCTATATAGTGCACTACTTCTGGCTGCGTCCCACCCTATTCCCCATATAGTGCACTACTTCTGGCTGCGTCCCACCCTATTCCCTATATAGTGCTCTACTTCTGGCTGCGTCCCACCCTATTCCCTATATAGTGCACTACTTCTGGCTGCGTCCCACCCTATTCCCCATATAGTGCACTACTTCTGGCTGTGTCCCACCCTATTCCCTATATAGTGCACTACTTCTGGCTGCGTCCCACCCTATTCCCTATATAGTGCACTACTACTGACCAGAGCCTCTAGGGAATAGGGTGCCATTTCGGATGCAGCCAGTCTGTCACACACCTGCTGCTTTGTACTCTCATTGCCTCTAACCGATAACATACAACCATGACTCCTATGAAAGATATTGTTAATTACAACACTGACGCCACAACGTCACCGGTTAGACGTAGGAGCCTCACAGTTAATGCCTAAGAATAGGCCCACAATTCTATATGGGCTAAACAGCATATAGGACAAACCAGTCAAGCTACCATTGAATTGTAGACCTTTATATGCTTGTGATAATGTGTTATTGTAACCCTAGGGCAATTGAATTTCTCCCTGAGTGTCAATTACGTAAATGCAAGTCACTCGTCCAAGCTATGACTATCTGTAACCTTCAATCTCAGTTATAACAGCTCCTCTCCTCTTCACTCGTGACCTAGGTGCCATGGTTGCCTGGCACAGAGTGTGTAGCCAAGTACAACTTCCAGTCGACGAATGAACAGGACCTGCCTTTCTGTAAAGGAGATGTGTTGACCATCATCGGAGTCACCAGGGTAAGCAAGGCTCACCTTTCTTTACTGAGGAAATGGCATTCCTATGTCAATGTAAAACCGTTATGGTGCTGGACTTTTTATACAGCTGTGGTATTATACAGCTGTGTTAAAGGGTGTTTCTACTGCTGTTTCAGGATCCCAACTGGTACAAAGCGAAGAACACAGTGGGCAGAGAGGGAACCATCCCAGCTAACTACGTCCAGAAAAGGGAAGGGGTCAAGTCAGGGGGAAAACTCAGTCTTATGCCGTAAGTACACAAGACAGTACCTTGCTGCTCTGTCACACAGGATGTGCTTTTACCTGTGAGGAGTTCCCATGTTTCACTGTATAATAAAGGTCTGAATATGGGGCTTAGTTAATCAGAAATGGAGTGTTACAAAGGCCTGATAGGAGACGTTGGTAATATATTTGTTGTCTTTTGCCTCCTCTGTCCCTTCGCTGCTCTCTGGGTGGCTGCCTGCCACTGTGGGTGGGGCTAACTGGCGCTGCGATTTGAATCGGCTCTTTGAAGGGACAGTTATTTCAAAAGAGGAAAAAAACAAAAGACATATGCAAATGGTATAAAACAGGAGGCCAGGAGGAAATTGCAGAGTTCTCTCTCACACACACACACACACAGGACAAGGCTGGGAGATGATGCCAGTCAGGTGGCTGAGGTTGCTGCACTCAAACGTGCTGGACCAAAACACACTGATGGTGTGTGTCTCTCTCTCTCCCTCTCTCTGTGTCACACACACACACACACACTGCAGACTCTCTCCCCCACCATCCCCATCTTCTGAGCTTAACCACCCAGCTGAGGAGAGGAAAGCTCAAGCTGTGTGGTGAAGGGCGACCAGTCAAGTGTTACAAGGAAGGACAAAGGCAAGGCTACTCCACTGGACAGGGAACTGGCTGGAGGGAGAGGGTCTGCTGTCCTTATGAAGTAGAGGTCACCAGTGGAGGGACCGAGCAGAGCCCACTGCCCTCCTACTCTCCTTCAGCTGTAAGAGAGCAAACTCTCTGTAAATACAGCCAATGATACATCCCCTCAGAGAGGAGTGGTTAGTGGTGAGAGTCCGAGGGGGGGGGGGGGTTGTTATGATGTTATGAATTGGTAACAGTGTCAGCTGTGTTCTTGGGTCTGTTGGTCTCCACACCCTGAGAGATGCTGCTCTCTGACCTCACAGCTCACTGCTGTCACCTGCTGGTAGTCATCTACTCCTGTTGGTAGGGAGAGGGGATACAGTACCACCCTAAAGAAGACTGACAAAAGGCCTCCGTCTCCTGCTCACTGCAGTTTCTCCTACGTCCTTCCCCACTGTCCTTCCTTACTCCATTTTCCCCTTACTTCTAGCAGCCTGTTTTCCCTTTCTCCCATCGTATGACTAATGATAATGAGTAGCACAAACTGCAACATATAAATGACACATATTACATGCCCTGCTTCCTCATTACATGGCCTGACTGGTTGCTCCTGTGTGCTCCTCCTGTGTTTGACTGGTTGGTCATATGTTTGGCTGGTAGCTACTGTGTAGCTCCTGTGTGCTCCTCCTGTGTTTTGGCTGTTGGTTACTCAGTATTTGGCTGACTTCTGGCTTACTGGCGCCTGCTCTCAGATTAATGGGAGTTAAGGAGGCTGCTGTCCATGGAGAAGCAGCTCCGCTGATCTAATCAACTCAATCCTCCCTCCGCATTAAGCCGCTTTGCACAGCACAGGCCCTGCTCTGTCTGTCTGTCTTGGTGCTGGGCAACGGAGGGAGGGAGGGAAGTGTGTAAATCAATTACACACTTTGATTACCCTTAACTCGCCAGCCCCCAGAGACCCCTGTGGACCTCAGTCCTGCTGCTACTGTTTACATACTGCTGGGGGATTCTGTGTTAGGTTCTACTACATGGGTGGAATAGATAAGAGATAAATGATCTTAAGGAGAAAGCCAAGCAAGGGGTGGGGTTTATCCAGTAAAAGCCTATAGATGTTATACATGAGAGGTGAGGTAGGGGCCGTGTTTAATAGCTTGAGCTAAAACAAAGAAGGGAACCACATGTGTTTTCCCTAAGAGAGCTTTATAAAGCCAGTGTTAGTCCAGTGTCCTGCAGCTTGCCTTGCGGTCAGCCGAGGGCAGGTTTCATAGACTGTGTTCTGAGGTGAGGAGAGACGCTGTGCTGCTCTTTGTGTGGTCTCACCTCCCTGTGAATGGAGAGGTCTGGCAGGCCCTGCCCTGCGTCTTGCCTGCCCTGAGCTGCTTTGCATTTTCCTGTTATTGCAGAGCCTGTGTCAGTTTCCGACTCTGCCTGCCCCTGTGTGTTTGTGTGTGGGTCGGCGTTTCCTGTTTATGCCAAGGCACTTTCTCACTGGCTCCTTGAGACACAGACAGGCTCACTCCACTGCTCTAAGCACAACCGCCTAGAAATACCACTGCCTTACATTATGCTGAACTACTGCTATTGTCCCCTTTACCTTGTGTCTATGGCTGACTGTTTATAAACTATTTTAATACAGGGCTTTGTATGGGTATTACATGGCCAACATTGCATGCTAGCAATAATAATGAGTAGATCTCCCCTCTAATTATTAGCTTGTCTTTTGACCCTTTATGTATTTTGATGACATTGGTATGGTCATTTCTGTAGTCCATTAAGGCCCTATCTCTGTCCTGTCCGTCCCCCTCTCTCCTCCTCCTGTCCCTCTTCAGATGGTTCCATGGTAAGATAACGCGGGAGCAGGCAGAGCGCCTCCTCTACCCCCCAGAGACGGGTCTGTTCCTGGCGAGGGAGAGCACCAACTACCCCGGGGACTACACCCTGTGTGTCAGCTGTGAAGGCAAGGTGGAGCACTACCGCATCATCTATCACAACGGCAAGCTCAGCATCGACGAGGAGGAGTTCTTCGAGAACCTCATGCAGCTGGTGGAGGTAAGGCTGTGTCAGCCAGTTAGTCCGAAACACTCCCTATTTCTTAGTGTTTAGGCTACCCCCTCAGCTCACACACTGCCTATCCTGTACGGTGGTAAGGTACTCGTCAATGACGCTTAGTCACATAGTTAGAGAAGGCAAAGGGGGTGGAGGGTATTGATGGGGGGGGAATCAATATTATTTTGGACAATATTATATTGATACTTTGACTCCAAGTATTGATTTGTAAAAATAAATAAAAACGTATATTTTCTTTGCTAGCTAACGTTAGCTAGCGCTAGTTGGCTATACCTGGTATTTTTCATCCTATAGCTTGTTCAGTCTTCTTTTTAAATAGGCAGCCAACATGTTTTCAGCACTTTTATTTCCATGACTGATCAAAACTTTTCTCATGCCCTCTTGTCTCTCTGCAGCAGACATATAGTGAGCAATATTGTTTGGAACATGAAATCGCAACAAAATTGCAGTATCGAATCGCAATACATATCGGATCGGCACCTAAGTATCATGATATCATATCGTGAGGTCCCTGGAAATTCCCAGTCCTAGTGGAGGGAGACTGCTGCGTGGTCTATTAGACAGCCTCTACCACAGCAGTAGGGCTGAGTCAGTGTGTTAAGAAAGGGAGGAATTGGGCCATGGTGGGAAAGGTCTCTCTTCCCCAGAGATAAGATGCTCCATCAGGCTTCTAGCTAGATTGTTTGCAATCACACTTTTAATTAACGCTCATCTCCTTCCCAGCGGCGCTGCTGGGATTTAGGCAGGAATCTGCACACTGGCACCGAGGACCATCTGTCTAACCAGCACACCCACAATCCTCTGCTTATTCCTCCTGCGTCCCCCCTCTCTCTCTCGCCCCCCCACTTCTCTCTCTCTCTCGCGCCCCCCCTTTCTCGCCCACTCTCTCGCTCTTTCTCGCCCCCTCTCTAATAGCGCCTGTGACTGGATTTCTCACATTCCTGTGTGATTTCTAGCTCGTTCCTTTTCCCCTTGCTCTGACTGGCCTGTCACAACAGGCTCCACATGGGTACACACACGCATGCCCACGCACACACACAAGTTGCCCTTCCCTGTCAATACACCCACATCCAGTGGGATTTGTGGTGTTAACCACACAATAGCAATCAAACACTGTTGCATTTAAGGGATTAGGCATGCACATGTTAAGTACTTGGGTTGTTGTTATGGATGGTGGGTACTAATGTGTGGAGATTCAAGTGTGTATTCAGGCACATTGAGTATTTTTGCATTATCCAAATATCAGTTATATAACCTTGGTTTCATGACCGCAAATATGAAGAAGTTATGTGCTAATTTGATAATGGGTCTTTAAAGCTCAAATATGGTGTTGACATGACTATATTTGATCTATGTTTAGTAGCTTGTAGAGGCAATAGTTCCTGTACCGTGCTGCCCTCTGGTGGTTGTGAATGCTACTCGCATGTAAAACAGACCGTGGCAGTCAGATTACAGTCAATGACTGGGTGCTTCTCCATTGTTTAACAAACTAATCATACATCAAAAAGATGGGCAGTGTGTTTGTGACTGGTTAACCTGATCACATGAAGATCAGTTGGTGTCGACAGGATTATGTGAGTGTGTATCTAAAGTGAAGGTGCAGTTAGTGACCTCTCTCACCACCAAACACACAATTCCCATGCTTCTCCTGTTAATTAGCAGAGTCCCCTCTAGCCCTCCAATCCCAGCATCCTTTTCACCCCAGACTGCTGAGACCCTTCTTGACTCCCGCTCTTTGTTGTCTATCTTTGACATACGGTTGACATGCAGTTCTACCACCTCATTGTGACTATGCAGCTACTATTGATATACACACTACCCAACTCACCAGGTACTGTCTCTCTCCTCTCTCCATTCAGCACTACACCAAAGACGCCGACGGCCTCTGTACCAGACTCATCAAGCCAAAGCTGATGGAGGGAACGGTGGCCGCCCAGGATGAATTCTCCAGGAGTAAGAACACTTTACTAACCTTGTGTTCCCATTCTCTTGAGTCACTCTTGGTCTGTAAGAATACACACAGTGACTCAGTCTTGTATCTTCTGTAGTACAGTAAACCTGGGCTTAATGACTTGAATCAGCGGTAAGTCTTTAACCTTGTGCTCTGTGCTGAAGTGCTTTGCTCTGTCTGGGGAAGGATGCTGTTTCATTAGTACTGCTGGAACCAGTCTGACTTTCTTTCCATCTCTCTTTCTCTCTCTCCTCTCTCTGCCGCTGCTCCACAGGCGGCTGGGCCTTGAACAGAAAGGAACTCAAGCTCATCCAGACCATTGGCAAAGGGGAGTTTGGAGGTAAAGACCCTAACTGAGACCAGTACTTATAAAGAGAAGTGTCTCTGTCCATCCCCATGTGAGGCGTGTGTGTCGTTGTCCAGTGTTACATCTATGTATCTGTCCTGTTCAGATGTGATGGTGGGGGACTACAGAGGGACCAAGGTGGCAGTGAAGTGCATCAAACACGATGCCACGGCCCAGGCGTTCATCGCTGAGGCCTCCGTCATGACGTAAGTCTCAACCATTCTGTTTTATGGTCTTACGCACTTTCTTTAATACCTTATGACTGTGTTTCTGTGTCTGTACACCTTAGAGTGTGGCTGTGTCACTAAAAACCCTCTCTCTACCCTGCAGGCAACTGAGGCACAACAACCTGGTTCAGCTGCTGGGGGTGATCGTGGAGGAGAGGGGCAGTCTCTACATCGTCACAGAGTACATGGCCAAGGTACTTCAGTCTACTGTATTGCTGGACCAGGGACTACTGTATCCACTGTCTGGAGTCCACTGTCCCTTTATGATAGTGTCTGTTCCTACTTCCCAGCTTGACAGCCATCCCCCTCTCCCCCTCCCCCCCACCACAGGGCAGTCTAGTGGACTACCTCCGTTCTCGAGGACGGACTGTGCTGGGAGGAGACTGTTTGCTCAAATTCTCACTGTAAGTCATCCACAGGAAGTTTTGCAGTATTGGATGTCTTTATTCAATTATAATGTGATTTCCCTGGAGAGGAAGCCAGAATTCAAAGTATTTTAAATGGTTATTGGTATCACTTATCTGCAATGAAATGAGTCATTTGTCTTGGCTGAGTGATCCCATTGTTTCTCTTTTTGTCTCTCTCACATCTCCATTTGGTGACCCCTTCTCTCCTCGCTCTCCCCTGCCGTGCAGTGACGTGTGTGAAGCCATGGAATACCTGGAGGCCAATAACTTTGTGCACAGAGACCTGGCGGCCCGGAACGTGCTGGTGTCTGACGACAACATCGCCAAGGTCAGCGACTTTGGTCTGACCAAGGAGGCCTCGTCCACACAGGACACTGCCAAACTGCCCGTCAAATGGACCTCCCCCGAAGCCCTGCGAGAGAAGGTGAGGGGGAAAAAGGGAGGAGATTGGACGAATGAGGGAGGGGAGCGTAGATTGGAGTATGCTCATAGTGTATCCTAAGCTCTGTTTGTCTTTGTGTCTGTGGTGTCTTGTGTAGTTGACCTCAGTCTCTCCCTTTGCTCCCTCCAGAGGTTCTCCACTAAGTCAGACGTGTGGAGTTATGGTATCCTGCTTTGGGAGATCTACTCCTTTGGGCGTGTGCCTTACCCCAGAATTGTAAGTATGATATTGTAAGGTGACTCCAGCAGGGGGCAGCAGCCTTATCTATATTGCCTTCTCCAATGTGAGGCAAAAATAGAGATCTAGATGTGTGATGTATTTCATATCATTTGATAGATATGAAATTCGTGCACATGCAGATAAGTTGACACCACTGTTCAGACAGTGAAGGATGTTAGAACATACAGTGCCTTCGGAAAGTATTCAGACCCCTTGACTTTTTCCACATTTTGTTAGGTTACAGCCTTATTCTAAAATGGATTAAATAGTTACTTTTGTTCATCAGTCTACTCACAATACCCCATTATGATAAAGCAAAATGTTTTGCTAATTTATTCAAAATAAACAACTGAAATATAACACTTACATAAGTATTCATACCCTTTACTCAGTACTTTGTTGAAGCACCTTTGGCAGCGATTTCAGCCTTGAGTCTTCTTGGGTGTGACACCTGTATTTGTGGAGTTTCTCCCATTGTTCTCTGCAGATCCTCTCAAGCTCTGTCAGGTTGGATGGGGAGCGTTGCTGCACAGCTATTTTCAGGTCTCTCCAGAGATGTTTGATCGGGTTCAAGTCCGGGCTCTGGCTGGGCCACTCAGAGACTTGTCCCGAAGCAACTCCTGCGTTGACTTGGCTGTGTGCTTAGGGTTGTTGTCCTGTTGGAAAGTGAACCTTCGCCCCAGTCTGAGGTCCTGAGCGCTCTGGAGCAGGTTTTCATCAAGGATCTCTCTGTACTTTGCTCCATTCATCTTTCCCTCGATCCTGACTAGTCTCCTAGTCCCTGCCATTGAAAAACATCCCCACAGCATGATGCTGCCACCACCATGCTTCACCGTAGGGATGGTGACAGGTTTCCTCCAGATGTGACGCTTGGCATTCAGGCCAAAGAGTTACATCTTGGTTTCATTAGACCAGAGAATCTTGTTTCTCATGGTCTGAGATTCTTTAGGTGCCTTTTGGTAAACTCCAAGCGGGCTGTCATGTGCCTTTTACTGAGGAATGGCTTCCGTGTGGCCACACTACCATAAAGGCCTGATTTTGTGGAGTACTGCAGAGATGGTTGTCCTTCTGGAAGGTTCACCCATCTCCACAGAGGAACTCTAGAGCTCTGTCAGAGTGACCATCAGGTTCTTGGTCACCTCCCTGACCAAGGCCCTTCTCCCCCGATTGCTCGTTTTGGCCGGGAGGCCAGCTCTAGGAAGAGTCTTGGTGGTTCCAAACTTCTTCCATTTAAGAGTGATGGAGGCCACTGTGTTCTTGGGGACCTTCAATGCTGCAGAAATGTTTTGGTACCCTTCCCCAGATCTGTGTCTCTGGCTCTACGGACAATTCCTTCGACCTCATGGCTTGGTTTTTGCTCTGACGTGCACTGTCAACTGTGGGACCTTATATAGACTGGTGTGTGCCTTTCCAAATATTGTACAATCAATTGAATTTACCACAGGTGGACTCCAATCAAGTTGTAGAAACATCTCAAGGATGATCAATGGAAACAGGATGCACCTGCGCTCAATTTCGTGTCTCATAGCAAAGGGTCTGAATACTTATGTAAATAAGGTATTTCTGTTTATTTTTTATGTTTGCAAACATTTATACCATCCTGTTTTTGCTTTGTCATTATGGGGTATTGTGTGGAGATTGCTGAGATTTAAAAAAAGAAATCAATTTTAGAATAAGGCTGTAACAAAACAGTCAAGGGGTCTGAGTACTTTCCGAAGGCACTATAATAGTACAGTATGTGGTTGAGTTGATAACACCCTCCTCTCTGCTCCTCAGCCCCTGAAGGAGGTGGTGCCGCGGGTGGAGAAGGGTTACAAGATGGATGCACCCGAGGGCTGCCCGGTGGTGGTGTACGACGTCATGAAGCAGTGCTGGACCCTGGACGTGGGGCTGCGGCCCTCCTTCCGCATGCTGAGAGACAAGCTGTCGCATATCAGAGCCAAAGAGCTCTACCTGTGAGGGGCAGGGAGGGGAGACGCAGCAGCCTAGAGCGGAGGGAGGGATAGTGGGAGCGTCCGGGCCGGGCTGGGGGAAACTAACTGGAGCAGGACTGGAACTCATCTGCCTGCCTCACCTGTGGACCACACCCTACCTGAGACCTCACCTACACCTGTTTTCCTCTTGGACTGTAGTCAACCCTCCCCTGTGTTACCTTCCCCCTCTACTCTTCTGAAAGAAAGGAACAGAAGTCCTGTATGTGTTGTATAGCTTTCTACTGGCTGGTTCTCTTCCTCTCTCTCCAGTCCATCGGCCTCCCTCTATCCCCCCCTCCTCCTCCTGTTCTCCCAGTCTCTCCACTGGCTTTGTCCTCTCCTTGGAAACTCTTTTCAGATTTTCTTCCTCTCTAAAACATGATGATAATGGGGGAGGCTGGCCTTTTCCTCCACAAGTTTGTCAGATGCTCTCAATCTCTCCTTCCCTCTATCTGTGCTCTGATCATTCCTGTATCTCTGTTGGTTGGTAGTGTGGCGCTGCATGCCCTCTGTCCCTCACCCTCCTGTGTGTGTCCGTGTGTGGGGCCTTGCTTGGGGCCTTCGCTCTGTGCCAAAGTGCCTCCAGTATACAGAGCTCCAGACTCCCTCAGCCTCCAGAACCTACTTCTCCAGTCGGACTAATCAGTTGTTTTTTTATTCATTTTTTAAAATAAATATTTTTTTTATTTTTCTTTCTCCGGGGGGTTGTTGGTTCATTTGCTTTGTGCTGTTGTCCCCCTCGGCTCCAGAACAGGTTCTTCTATGTCCGTTAAAGAGAAGGTGAACATTTGAGAGGACAAGAGGCTAGAACACACCCAGGACATAGGAGCTTCCCAGCTGAGACTCTTTATCTCCAACTCAACACAGGACTACAGAACAGGGGAGGGAGGGGCAGGTCTCAACATGGTAGATTCATCATATGTGGGCTTGTTTTATATTAAAATATATTTAAAGGATTAAAAAAAGAACTAAAAAATGAAAAGATGAGAATCTAAAAAGGACAACTTAAAGGAAGGAAGAAGCCAAGAAAAGAAAGACTGAAGGATATAAGAATGTTTTAGTGTCCGTGTGAAGTGAAGGCTGGGGTTGGGTATGTGCATGCCATGCGAGAGGCCTTGGGTTTAACTGTCGGTGCTTTCAATGTTCATTGTTTTATTATGCTACCATGATTATGAATAAATCATTCCATCTGACCAGTGTGGAAAGAACGTCAACAGTCAACACTATGACATCACAGGGTGAGGGGACTCCCCTCTGAAATCACCTGGGTACCATTCAATCATGTGCCTGAGTGAATGTCCTGGATGATAGAGGAAACAGCAGGGCAGCGGGCCACTGGGGATGCCCTGGGTGTTTTTTCCATATGAAGTGAACCACTACTCATTATAATGCTATTACACACAGTAAATATTCATTTACACACAGGTAATACATCCATTCCGCACACTTTACATACTGGGTTCATACATACTTGGGCCAAATAACCTTATTTGGCTGAACTGTGAATAAGGCATTCAAACTGGATTTATCCTGCAGTCTTCAGAACTGAAGAACCTGTGACTTCACAGATTGAGTCTAAAATAATCCACTCTCATGCAGCTCTGTTTTAGAACGTAGAAGTGTTATGAGGGTGTGACAACAGATCTAGCTGAAGTGCCAAAAGAGTCTTCAAAGTGTGAAGCTTTAGGGTTCTGTATCAGCTGATCTGTTTCCATTTCCAGTGGTCAGTCAAATAGACTAAAGCTCCTCTCATCATTCAGCCTCTTCTCCATTCTCTCCTCTGTGGAGTGGCTGTTCCTCCACTCGCCTCCAGTGATGTTCTGCTGCTAACAGGGCACACACAGAATGACTCGCAGCCTGAACCGGGCAGAGCACACAGCCCAGCTAAAATCGAACTGCTTTAAGGGCCTTTTCTGTTCTGTACTGTGTATCTCATTTTGTTTTGTAAAGGGGAAAAAAATACATTTGACTCAATTATCTTCAGCTTTTGTCTCTTCTCATGATTCAAAGCCTTCCTCCTTTGCCCATGTGTGTCTTTCTGTTTCCATCCATCATTCTGTCTCGCCAGCCCTGTTGCTTGCTACACATAAGGAGCCAACAGTTGTCTACGTCCCTGGCTGGCTGGCTGGCTCCTTTGATTCCTATGAATGTTAATGGCGCTGACAGGCCGGGGTGGCAACAATGGGCTGGTTACACAACACAGGGCACTCTCAGCCAAGGCTGTGCCTCTGCTCAGCTGTCAGGACCCATCATTACACCGGGCCGTCACTCCAACTCACATTTACAATGCTGCTGAAAACACTGGAGGAGCATTGCTGGAGAGGGATCTCTCAGATTTAGATGCACGTTTTGATGTGTGCTGTCTCTGTGGCTTAGGCTACTGCAAGAGTGCAGCAATTCATCTTACTCACCCAGTCATGTGATGGTTGGATCACCACCAGCTGGCACTGTGTAGTTTGCTCCAGTAGAACTCATGGATAGATGGAGATAAATAGGTTACATCAGGCCGTCATTGGAAATAATAATTTGTTCTTAATTGATCTGCCTGGTAAAATAAAATACATAAATAAAAAGGTCCGTATGTGATTTACTGCTAGTGTTATAGTGGTAACACCATAGTTAGTCACCCCTCTTGTGTGTTCAAATATAGCCACATTTGGCTACTTGTGAGGTATAGAGATGTCATCCTTTTGCGTATGATTCTATCTCACACTGACTCACATTTAAATGCCACAGTCCTGTCAACTACACACACACAGTTCTGTGCATGTTCTTCACTAGCACAGACGAGTGGAGGAGGATGCATCATGTTTTAATCAGCTTTTGATAAGTTATAGATCTATGCTGACGACGTACAGTGGGGAAAAAAAGTATTTAGTCAGCCACAAATTGTGCAAGTTCTCCCACTTAAAAAGATGAGAGAGGCCTGTAATTTTCATCATAGGTACACGTCAACTATGACAGACAAAATGAGAAAAGAATTTCCAGAAAATCACATTGTAGGATTTTTAATGAATTTATTTGCAAATTATGGTGGAAAATAAATATTTGGTCAATAACAAAAGTTTCTCAATACTTTGTTATATACCCTTTGTTGGCAATGACACAGGTCAAACGTTTTCTGTAAGTCTTCACAAGGTTTTCACACACTGTTGCTGGTATTTTGGCCCATTCCTCCATGCAGATCTCCTCTAGAGAAGTGATGTTTTGGGGCTGTCGCTGGGCAACACGGACTTTCAACTCCCTCCAAAGATTTTCTATGGGGTTGAGATCTGGAGACTGGCTAGGCCACTCCAGGACATTGAAATGCTTCTTACGAAGCCACTCCTTCGTTGCCCGGGCGGTGTGTTTGGGATCATTGTCATGCTGAAAGACCCAGCCACGTTTCATCTTCAATGCCCTTGCTGATGGAAGGAGGTTTTCACTCAAAATCTCACGATACATGGCCCCATTCATTCTTTCCTTTACACGGATCAGTCATCCTGGTCCCTTTGCAGAAAAACAGCCCCAAAGCATGATGTTTCCACCCCCATGCTTCACAGTAGGTATGGTGTTCTTTGGATGCAACTCAGCATTCTTTGTCCTCCAAACACGACGAGTTGAGTTTTTACCAAAAAGTTCTATTTTGGTTTCATCTGACCATATGACATTCTCCCAATCCTCTTCTGGATCATCCAAATGCACTCTAGCAAACTTCAGACGGGCCTGGACATGTACTGGCTTAAGCAGGGGGACACGTCTGGCACTGCAGGATTTGGGTCCCTGGCGGCATAGTGTGTTACTGATGGTAGGCGTTTGTTACTTTGGTCCCAGCTTTCTGCAGGTCATTCACTAGGTCCCCCCGTGTGGTTCTGGGATTTTTGCTCACCGTTCTTGTGATCATTTTGACCCAACGGGGTGAGATCTTACGTGGAGCCCCAGATCGAGGGAGATTATCAGTGGTCTTGTATGTCTTCCATTTCCTAATAATTGCTCCCACAGTTGATTTCTTCAAACCAAGCTGCTTACCTATTGCAGATTCAGTCTTCCCAGCCTGGTGCAGGTCTACAATTTTGTTTCTGGTGTCCTTTGACAGCTCTTTGGTCTTGGCCATAGTGGAGTTTGGAGTGTGACTGTTTGAGGTTGTGGACAGGTGTCTTTTATACTGATAACAAGTTCAAACAGGTGCCATTAATACAGGTGACGAGTGGAGGACAGAGGAGCCTCTTAAAGAAGAAGTTACAGGTCTGTGAGAGCCAGAAATCTTGCTTGTTTGTAGGTGACCAAATACTTATTTTCCACCATAATTTGCAAATAAATTCATTAAAAATCCTATAATGTGATTTTCTTGATTTTTTTCCCTCAATTTGTCTGTCATAGTTGACGTGTACCTATGATGAAAATTACAGGCCTCTCTCATCTTTTTAAGTGGGAGAACTTGCACAATTGGTGGCTGACTAAATACTTTTTTCCCCCACTGTATCTCCTAAACCTGTTATTTCTTGACAGCAACAAATTAAAACCCACCATGAATTAATCTGATTACGCCAACTATTTTTGTTTAATTCAGGAGGATTCTGATGTTTGTAGACTAGAGGCTAGTGTGGATTGTGGAGTTAGCATGTACATTGTAGTGCCTCAGCCTCTGGGCCATTTGGAGTAATTGAGTTGACAGATGTACATGTGACAGAATGTGGCGAGGTCATACATCTTTCTTCTACTCCATGTACTGCAGCTGTCTGCTATGACAGGAAGCCATATCTCATCATGGGTACCTCATCCAATTCGACATGCTGCTGTGATCACACTCCAATTATAAACTGGGTGGTTTGAGCCCTGAATACTGATTGGCTGAAAGCTGTGGTATATCAGACCTTATACAACGGGTGGGTCTAATCCTGAATGCTGATTGGTTAAAACCGCATTCCAGCCGGTGTCTATTCCACAAGTTACCACCAGCTAAATCTATGATGTTAAAATGCCTATTTACTCTGTTCCATCTGACTGTGCAATCCACTGTCTCATCAGCGCAGCCAGGCAATTTATAAACTTGATCTCCACTATAAAAAGCATCTAGACATTATCTCACATTTCTTTTAGACTAACATTTGGTTTTCAACAGCGGAGATTTGTATAAACCTAGCTGTCTGTCTCTCCGACATTTGCAAACATTGTTCAATATTCAAATTCGATCTCCAGCTGTCGCATAGTAATGAACATGTCGGGAGTCGAGAGTCGGAACGAGACAGACAGCTTTTCTCAGCCAGTCGAAATCATGAAGCAGCATAATTTTTATGGATATATACAAAGAAATATCAATAGAAAACAGGCCTGCTAAATGATGTAAATGTAAAACAAAACAAAGTGCAGCTAGTTTGCAGTCTTTCCAGCTTCAGTTTGAAGTGATTGTGTTAGCTGTGTTGTTTGCTAGCTCCTGACCAACAGTGTCCTGACATAGAGAGCACATTTTCTATGCCAGGTGAAATCGTGCCTCATTAGCTCATTGTTATGGATGTATCCAAATATTTGTCACTAGAAAACAGCAAATGCAGCTACTTTGTTGTTATTCTGGCTGCACTGTTTGACGTGACTGTAAGTTAGCCGTAGTTGGCTAGCTAGCAAGCAAAGGATAAGAACGTTGCCAGCCAGTATGGCAATAGAACATTTAGAACGAACAACTGAACAGAACAAAAAGACTGAACGACTGGGTTGCGTCTCTGGCAACCAAACCGATAGAACGAACAACCAGCTGGCTTGGGTAGCAACCCTAGATTTGTGTTGGGACTATATCTTATGGAAGGATGAAATAGTATGAATAAATTCATCAAAATATATTTTTTTTATAAATATGTAAATCATTGTTGGTAACTCGTTGTATAAAAGTGTACAAGTGATAATTCCTGAGAAGCCGGTGTTTGGAGGATATATTGGCACGGTTTGCCAGCCCTCGACTTTTCTCAGGCCTAACAACACCCGTGCCAATATATCCTCCAAACACCGGCTTTTCGGGCATTATCACTTAAGTATACCACGGTTATGACAAAAAAATACTAATACTAATTACATTGGTAACCAGTTTATAAAAGCAATAAGGCACCTCAGGGGTTTGTGGTATATGGCCAATATACCACGGCTAAGGGCTGTATCCAGGCACTCTGCGTTGCGTTGCGCTTAAGAACAGCCCTTAGCCGTGGTATATTAGCCATATACCACACCTCCTCGGGCCTTATTGCTTAATTATATCACCTGATGTTGTTGCCGTAACTCTCAAGACTGGAGACACTGAACATGTTCTAGAACATAGAAATAGAAGCCCTAGATCAAATACATAATCATAATTCTATGCTTTATACAGCACAGAGGAGGTTATTTAACTGGGAGAAATATACAGAGAACTAAGACACTGATGCCAAAAGGGGATCATTTGTACTGGCACAGCAGCAGGACATGTGGGGGAGTTTTCCCATTCCAGCCCAATTCGGTGATGGCAGGAACTTAGTGAGCAGTGAGGTGATTGGAGCTGAAGGGAGTAGTCAGGCCGATGTCAGGCCGATGTGGCTGCGATGTGTGGCTGTCTCAGCTGTGCACATGAGCCCACTGTGCTCCCCACTCCGCTCCTCCCTGCTCCCTGACAAACCCCCTTCCACACATCTCCATCACTTTCCTTCCTTACCCTTGGTCTGCTTTGGTCTGGGATCAGATCTCTCACTCCACTGAACAGCCCCTCAAAAGAAACTGTTGCTTCAGCTTACGTCTCAGCAGCAATTAGCTTCTATTTGGGGCCATGCGTGCAGACATCTCAGATAGCTATGGGTGTCACTGTGGTCCTGACTGTCTGGCCGGGGCAATGTTTTGTGTCTGCGGAGTGGGAGGTTTATGCCCAGTGGTCTACTGGCTCGGCAGCTTTTGGCTTTGTTATAGAAAGGCTTAATGACGCAGTTCTTGGTGTCTTTTGGCAGCCTTGGTTATTATTAGTTGGTTGTAGTAGTAGTACGACAGCCTTGTGCCACATTAGTGAGTGCAGATGGTTGTTGAATAATTTTTCTGTAATCACATTCTGAGCTGGTTGGATGGGCTAATGGGCTGAATAATATTCTGTAATGCTATTCAGTGGTTTGTTATTGTTGTAATTGTCCTCTTCAGTATTATGATTCTTAGTTGTGCCGACAACTGAGTCCCATATATTTTTCAGGTCTGACTGCAGAAGGCATGACCTTGCCATCACAGCTATTCATCGACCCACTAGACCAGGCAGGCGGGCAGAGCCATTTCTCAGTATCCCTGACTCCCCATACAGTATATGACAATGAGGACTGAAGACCATGTCTCGGACCCTGTGACCATGTGACGTCACTGAGCTGGGCTGGCCCTGGCCGGGTCGGTCGTCAGCGGACATCATGTACTGAGAGAGAAACCCGTGAACTATGAATCAAATACAAATGGCAGTGCAAGGCTCACCGTTCGTTCGTACGTGGAACCACAAATCATGGGTCACATGGACGTCTGAACAAAACAGGTTACAGACAGACAGACTCACTGACGCGTGGCATTGCAGATCACGGATAGGATATGATCATGGTGAGGTTGAGGTTCAACCAAACGGCATGTTATGGTGCTCATGATGATGGATCTGATCTGAGCATACAGTATCGGAGATGACTAACAGGAATCAGTTTGTAGTTGTTTTATCAGCTCTGCCGCAACTCCAGATGGCCGATTTGCATCTAACCCTAACCCATGTGTGTAGAGCTCCTCCTGTGAGACAGAGATGCATAGAGAGGGAGGGAGGTGGAGCCCTGAACCGGAGAAGACGGATAACAGCAACAACAAGGGGCTGTGATGATGTAACGCTAGCTGGGCTGTTTTTTTGGGACTCTTTTAAAAATAACCCAATTGGAGCCCAAGGCACTGCATGGCTGATATGTTCGTTTGGCTTTGTGAAATAGCAAGGTTCCCAGAGTCAGAGAGAACATGTTTTCTGCACCAGTTGTCAGGCTGGATTTGCATTCCGTCTGTGACATTTCACCCTTCTGCCCCAAGCCCCCTGCCCACTGCCTGCCGGAGGTGCGTGCGGTGCCAACACATATCTCTCTCAGAGCAGGGTGAGGAGCCCCTGAGCCCCTGGAACCACCATAGACCCCATCCTCCTCTACCCAACCCCCTTCTCCTGGATCCCTTTATCCTCCATCCTCCCCTAGTTAGCCACATGAAACATCAGTACATTGAATACAAGGCGTGGCTGAGGCTGTGCAGATTAACTGATGCTTTAATGAATCTAGATGGGACAGTGGTTGACTCAACACTGAGGACTAGATTATGTTGCCCGTGCAGCCCGCTGCCCTTGCTGTCATCGACTAGTGGGTCCATGTTATCAGCCTGCTGACAGTCTCCCTGAACTAGCAGCTTCTGTAAGGCAAGCTTTTCTTGCGTTCCATGTTGTGCTGCCACAAATCTACAGACCAGGGTGAATGGGCAAGACAAAATATTAAATGCCTTTGAACGGGGTATGGTAGTAGATGCCAGGCACACCAGTTTGAGTGTGTCAAGAACTGCAACGCTGCTAGGTTTTTCACGCTCAACAGTTTCCTTTGTGTATCAAGAATGATCCACCACTCAAAGGACCTGAATGTCTCCCTCTGGTTCCACATACACTGATTCTGCCTGATGGTCCCCTCCCTCAACCTGGTTCTTCCATCCTCCACCCCCTACTGTCCCTGTACTGTCCTGGAGGACCACACAAGTCTGAGCAGTGTGTGTCCTGGGTAGCAGGGCAGGCAGGGCGAGGGCAGGGGGAGAGAGGAGGATCGAGCAGCCCAGACCCTGGGCCCTGCTGACAGAGATGAGGAGTGAAAGCCAGGCGGACTGGGATCAGACCCTCTCTGACACATTGTGGCTGATGGAATGCACCAAGGAGTGAGTGGCTGTGTGTGGCTGTGCACTGCATGGTCCAGTCTGCATTCCTCCAGTCTAGAGAGGGGTCTACACATACACACACACAGCAAACACACAGTTCCTGTGTGTATCTCAGGCTGGGCCGTATGTGAGTAACAGCCTCTTTACCGTCCATGGGCAGGGATGACTAGCGGCTCCTCCAATACATTCACATTAATGAAGATAATGTGTTGTGGCAACTCACATGTGAAGAGACATATGTAATCACATAGCCTTAGAACAACAAGCTGTTGCGGAACAGAGCGTGAAAAACCTAGCAGCGTTGCAGTTCTTGACACACTCAAACCGGTGCGCCTGGCACCTACTACCATACCCCGTTCAAAGGCACTTAAATATTTTGTCTTGCCCATTCACCCTGGTCTGCATGAACACCAAGAGGACTCTGATTAAAAACAGGAGAGGAGAGGAACAGAACGGACTCTAGTTCCAGTCACCATGCGTTATGTGTCAGTATGGACAGAGAGATGTACTGCTCTGCCCCTGCCTCCTCCTGCATGGTATACAGATAAAGGATCTTCATTTGATTAACCTGTTGTGTGAGAATGTTCCTGCACCACAGGAAATGCAAACCTGTACTGTATTCAAGGTTTTAAAAGGCTTCTAAAGTTTGTCATTTCTACTGTAACATTTCAGACTTGATTTGCCCTTACAAAAAATTGTATCAATCAACCCCACATAATAATGAACATTTCCTGTTGCTGCAGGATTATTTTCCTGCTGTGAGAAACTAGTCAAATTAAGATCTAACATCTGTAGCAGACCCTATGGAGGGTTTGCCAGGGATACTCCTCACCCTCTTCTTCTCCTTCACTGGATCTATTTGATATGAGCGACTCAATGGCTTGTAATGGTCAGGGTCTTTGTGAAATGGTTTGGTGCCATTATCTGTCTTTTTCTGTCATGTTGGATCTGAGTCTATGGAGAGATGGTTTCCCCTTTTAACCATAATTAGATTATTACAACAAATGGAACTGAGATCATGTTAATGATCATCACTGTGCTTCTCCACATTAATCGCTGACAATAAAAGGCGTGTGTGTGTATGATTGGAGATGCTGTGTGTGATTGGAGATGCTGTGTGTGATTGGAGATGCTGTGTGTGATTGGAGATGCTGTGTGTGATTGGAGATGCTGTGTATGATTGGAGATGCTGTGTATGATTGGAGATGCTGTGTGTGATTGGAGATGCTGTGTGTGATTGGAGATGCTGTGTGTGATTGGAGATGCTGTGTGTGATTGGAGATGCTGTGTGTGATTGGAGATGCTGTGTGTGATTGGAGATGCTGTGTGTGATTGGAGATGCTGTGTGTGATTGGAGATGCTTTGTATGATTGGAGATGCTGTGTGTGATTGGAGATGCTGTGTATCATTGGAGATACTGTGTGTGATTGGAGATGGTGTGTATGATTGGAGATGCTGTGTGTGATTGGAGATGCTGTGTATGATTGGAGATGCTGTGTGTGATTGGAGATGCTGTGTATGATTGGAGATGCTGTGTGTGATTGGAGATGCTGTGTATGATGAGGGATGTGGCAGTGTTGTGTTTTTGCCAGGGCTTTCTCTGCCTGTCTGTCTGTCTGACCTCTCTGGGTCAGCTGACAATAATGACCTCACTGCAAGGCGAGGCCGGGACCCTGGGCCAGATTACTCACCACCCTACTGGACCCAAGGCAGACACGGGAGGCCGCTGACGTGCTTGACTCACGTTGCTCACTCTCTCTCTCGCTCTCCAGATAATGTTTGCTTTAACCCTTCATACTCAAGCCTATACCCAGACAGTAGAGCATAGAAGCAAGCAGCCAAGCGCTGATGTTTATTTACAAAGCAATGTTCCGGTGAAGGACATTGGTTAAAGCAGTAAGCCTTGCACCTGGCCCCAGGGTTGTTGATGGAAGAAAGCCACTGATGGATCCATCCCTTGATGCACATTGTGTGTGTGGGTGGGCTGGGCGTTGTGACTGAATGGAGCGTTCGTTTCCTACCCTGGGGAGACTGGAAGCTGAAACCTGTGGCATTCGTAAGAAACTACAGCAGAGAGAGGTGGTGTCATCTTCACCGACCTGTGATGAGATTGGTTCTGAAGGCCATCAGTCACTTCCTTCCTGACAGCTCCACGGCCCTATGTGTGTATGTATGTGTGTGTTTATATGTTGGAGCGGGACCTGCGGGTTGTGCAGAGGGGTGAAGAGAATTCTGGGATCCCTTAGAGGAAAGAGTTTCACAATAAGTAAAAAGGCAGCCATGGGCCTTTGAAAAGACCCTCTTCTGTTGATTTCCTCACACAAAATCCTACTGGCTCTAGGAATGTATATTCTCTTATTTGACTTGGAGGTTTCTGGAGGAGGTCTGTGGTCAGCTGATTCCCATGTCCTAAATCCATTTTAAGTTGGACTTGACTGATAACAACCCATGCAGTGGTGTTTCAGGTCAAGGCTTATGTTCTATGCGAAGGCTTGTGTAACCGCTCTATTTTCTCCAATGATGTGTGTATGACTTGTCCGCCAAGTGAGGCGTTGTGTGTTGGGTGTGTGACAGGTTGTAGTCTGGGGGACGTACTACACTGGACACCTGGTGATGTCTCTCGACCCTAGCCGTGTGATGGTGGACTGGGTAGTGTGACGTTGTGTGTGTATGTGACTGTGTGTGTATGTGTTTGTGCTTGCGTGCCTGCATACATGCACATGTGTTTGTGTGCTTGCGTGTGCATGTGTGTGTGACGGTCTTTGGTGCCATGTAAGAACGCCCATCACTCAGTTTGGGACCTGAGGCCCAGAGATGCTAACGTCTCCAGGCAGCCTGCCACATAAATCTGTGGTCTCTGCCAGCAGTCCTGGGAGTTTGATGGCTCCTGGCTGCAATCGACCTCCTCAGCCATCACCAGCCCAGTTTGGGGCTCACCTGGCCTTCACCTCGGCCTGGCCATGACGCACATCACAGCCTCTTTGATTGGGCCAGTAGTAATACGTTTGGTGATTGAGGAGAAGATGGGGGAGGGGAGGGAGAGAGGAGGGTAGAGGGGGAGTGAGAATGGGAGAGGAGAAGAGATGGAAGAAGAGGAGAACGGGAGAGGAGGGGAGAGGGTGAGGAGGGGAGAGGGAGAGGGGGAGAGGGAGAGGGAGAGGGAGAGGGGGAGAGGGTGAGGAGGGGAGAGGAGGGGAGAGGGTGAGGAGGGGAGAGGGGGGAGAGGAGGGGAGAGGGTGAGGAGGGGAGAGGAGGGGAGAGGAAGAGGGGGAGAGGGAGCGGGAGAGGAGGGGAGAGTGGGGGAGGGGAGAGGGTGAGAAAAGAGAGGAGAGGAGGGGGTAGACAATCCCTCCAGTGATGGAGAGAATGACGAGTGTGCCCAGGGGATAGGCCTGATTTTTCAAGTCTAGTTGGCAACAAGCGTCTGAGTCGCTTTCAGTTGTCCTCTACTGAACTCATCTCATGTTCACTGGCCTGGACTGACTGACTGAGGCAGGGAGGGAGGGTTTGTGTAGTCAGGACAGCAGCCAGACAGAAGTCTGTGTGTGTGTTGTGTGGTCTGAATGTTGTAGGCCTACATTAACATTTATAAGTGTTTGAAGGCTCATCGCTGGGCAGTTAGTTAGTCAGCTGTGCAGATGTGTGTGTGTTGCAGTGGAGGCTGGTGGGAGGAGCTATAGGAGGACGGGCTCATTGTAATGTCTGGAATGGAATTAACGGAGTAAAACGTGGTTTCCATACGATTGATGGGTTTGACTCCGTTCCATTCATTTAATTCCAGCCATTACAATGAGCCCATCCTCCTATAGCTCCTCCCACCAGCCTCCTCTGGTGTGCTGTTGTGAGGTCTGACTGTTGTAGGCCAGCCTACACACACATCTATAAGTGTGTCCAGACGTTGGTCTCTGGGCTGTGGGGCAACAACCTGAGGAGGCAGAGAAAGGCTGGATGTGACAGGATGGGGACGAGAGGAGGAGAGGCCTAGAGGCTAAGATCAACACAGTTGCTCATCCTTCCTCCTGCCACAGGAAGTCAATACAACACAGAGCTCAGGACAGGAACCTCTCCTGCTCCCTTTCCATAGGACTACTCTGTCACACAAAGATGTTTGTGTTCGCCTGTGTGCGTACATGTGTGTGTATATATAGTGATAAGATATCTGAGGACAACTTTATTCTGTGAGGTATATAAGGACAACTTTGATGTATATGCAGTGAGGTGAAAGAGCAGGAAATCAGATCAGGTCATCAAGGATGGAATGCTACCATGGCTATCCTCATGGCCACAGCTGTACTTTGAGTCAGCTGTACAGAAGTCAAATCAAATGTTATTGGTCGCATACACATATTTAGCAGATGTTATTGCGGGTGTAGCAAAATGCTTGTGAAATACTGCAAAGTTGCTTAGGAGCCAGAAACAGGGTGTCCATGTCTATTGGCGCCATCTTGTCATAGTGTGTGTGTGTGCATGCGCGCATTAATTTGTGTATTTAGGAGGATGTTGACACGTGTGTGTTTGGCAATGTTCCCTGACAGTGTTTCATACACTCTCCTGGTGAATGTCTGTGGGCATGACTACCTCTACACTGTCCATATTACTGTATCACTCCTCACTTCGTTATATAGCAGACTCCACAGGGTCTCATATTTACACTTGTTCTTTTTCACTGCACTCCATTTCAATGTGTCCACTGGTAGTGGGTAAGCATGAGTACCCACTCAGAGCACTCTCTCTCTCTCTCTCTCTCTCTCTCTCTCTCTCCAATGAGTGAGTAAAACAGTGAATGGGAGAGAATCCTTCAGCGGACCATTGTGCAGACAAACACACACACACACATACACACACATGAATAAAAACACAACCACCCATTTAATATTAGGCTGGAGCCAGGGCTTGGGGCAAGCTGCTTGGGTCAGTGTGGCAGAGCAGAGTGGAGCCTCATGATGAGAACAGAGTCTGCAGACCGGACGGACCACGCCCAACCTCTTACATCATCCTAGTTCTCCCAAGCCTGGGAACCGACTGCTCTCCAAGGCAAAGACTCTCTCTCACCCTCCTTCGGATCCCTCGCTTTGTTTTCTTTTAATCCTAGAAATTCCTCTTGCACTGAGAGTGGGCCAGTCAGTGGAGTGTAGTGGAGGGGCCCTAACACGGGCATGTGAGGACACTTTAGCTGGGAGGAAGTCCGTTCACATCATATAAACATGCAGGGACACTGTTTATTTGAATGTGGAGAGGAGTGCGCAAGGCTCTGCCATGACTCAAGCATACGTCACTTCATACAGGGATCTTTGTCATGGTCTTCGTGACAGTCTTAATCTGGCCTGCCTGCGTGTGTATGGGGGGGGAGTAGAATGAGGAGAGGGCTACAGACATTGGGCCATGCGTCCATACAAACGTTGGCTACAGCTTACGTAAGACAGAGGGGGATGTTGGCATGGGGAGGTGAGGAGGAGGGGAGGGGTGGGTTAGGAGTGGCGGTCTAATGCTGCAACTCCACACAGGAAACAGACGGAGTGTCTAGCCTGGGGACGGGCCTTTGGGCCAGGTCCAGATGACAGGATGTAATTGGAGGAAATTGACTGCTGCTTTTTTCTTTTTTGGTTCAGCATATTGAACAACTGTAACTCACTAAATGGGACCTTCTTTATTTTATTTTTACATATCCTAAGTGTCCAAAGGATGTCACTTATGTTTCCAGTTAGAATTGCAGCATAATGAATATCCCATACAGAGTTGAACAGACCCCTCTTGAGGATTATGTGTATTCCACAACCATTCATAACCTACACCCATTACCACCACTTTACTCCATACATACATTATAGTGCATCACTCCTACTCCTGCCCCCCCGTCACCTCTGACCTTTCCCTTATCCTCTAACCCTATTTCCTCCATTTCCTCTCCTCCCCATCCTCATTTCACCCCTCCTCCCTTCTCCCTGTCTCACCCTTCCTCTCTTTTCACCCTCTCATAGCCGATTGTTTGCAGCAATTCAGATGAAAGAGAATCTTCCGGTTATTGCATCACATTTCACCACAGCCAGCACTACCCTATTGTGCTCTGCTATCCCTCTCAGGCAACTGGACCACATCAGGAAAATACAGGATGGAGGGAGGGAGAGATATGGAAGGGGAGAGAGAGCATTGGAGAGATGGGAAGGGTGGGAATGTGTGGTAATGGGAGAGAAGGGGACAGAGAGACAGGCAGAGGGAAAGAGAGAGGTTGAGGGTGAAAGGTAATAGGTTTAAGTGAATGGGAAGCTGGTATGGACCAGTCTTGTGTTGCCTTATATAACTTACCTTATGCTCATATTCAGGATATCGGGCGTATTCTAAGCAAAAAAAATATGACCATGTTTTTCTTTCTACTTGCATTTTGTATTTATATTGATGTGTGTATTTTCTGTAATATATGTCATTCAGGGCTCATCTGTAAAAGAGACCTTGGTCTCAGTATGACTCCCTGATAAAAAAAAATAGGTTAAATACACTGCTCAAAAAAATAAAGGGAACACTAAAATAACACATCCTAGATCTGAATGAATGAAATAATCTTATTAAATACTTTTTTCTTTACATAGTTGAATGTGCTGACAACAAAATCACACAAAAATTATCAATGGAAATCAAATTTATCAACCCATGGAGGTCTGGATTTGGAGTCACCCTCAAAATTTAAGTGGAAAACCACACTACAGGCTGATCCAACTTTGATGTAATGTCCTTAAAACAAGTCAAAATGAGGCTCAGTAGTGTGTGTGGCCTCCACGTGCCTGTATGACCTCCCTACAACGCCTGGGCATGCTCCTGATGAGGTGGCTGATGGTCTCCTGAGGGATCTCCTCCCAGACCTGGACTAAAGCATCCGCCAACTCCTGGACAGTCTGTGGTGCAACGTGGCGTTGGTGGATGGAGCGAGACATGATGTCCCAGATGTGCTCAATTGGATTCAGGTCTGGGGAACGGGCGGGCCAGGCCATAGCATCAATGCCTTCCTCTTGCAGGAACTGCTGACACACTCCAGCCACATGAGGTCTAGCATTGTCTTGCATTAGGAGGAACCCAGGGCCAACCGCACCAGCATATGGTCTCACAAGGGGTCTGAGGATCTCATCTCGGTACCTAATGGCAGTCAGGCTACCTCTGGCGAGCACATGGAGGGCTGTGCGGCCCCCCAAAGAAATGCCACCCCACACCGTGACTGACCCACTGCCAAACCGGTCATGCTGGAGGATGTTGCAGGCAGCAGAACGTTCTCCACGGCGTCTCCAGACTCTGTCACGTCTGTCACGTGCTCAGTGTGAACCTGCTTTCATCTGTGAAGAGCACAGGGCGCCAGTGGCGAATTTGCCAATCTTGGTGTTCTCTGGCAAATGCCAAACGTCCGGCACGGTGTTGGGCTGTAAGCACAACCCCCACCTGTGGACGTCGGGCCCTCATACTACCCTCATGGAGTCTGTTTCTGACCGTTTGAGCAGACACATGCACATTTGTGGCCTGCTGGAGGTCATTTTGCAGGGCTCTGGCAGTGCTCCTCCTGCTCCTCCTTGCACAAAGGTGGAGGTAGCAGTCCTGCTGCTGGGTTGTTGCCCTCCTACGGCCTCCTCCACGTCTCCTGATGTACTGGCCTGTCTCCTGGTAGCGCCTCCATGCTCTGGACACTACACTGACAGACACAGCAAACCTTCTTGCCACAGCTCGCATTGATGTGCCATCCTGGATGAGCTGCACTACCTGAGCCACTTGTGTGGGTTGTAGACTCCGTCTCATGCTACCACTAGAGTGAAAGCACCGCCAGCATTCAAAAGTGACCAAAACATCAGCCAGGAAGCATAGGAACTGAGAAGTGGTCTGTGGTCACCACCTGCAAAACCAGTCCTTTATTGGGGGTGTCTTGCTAATTGCCTATAATTTCCACCTGTTGTCTATTCCATTTGCACAACATCATGTGAAATGTATTGTCAATCAGTGTTGCTTCCTAAGTGGACAGTTTGATTTCACAGAAGTGTGATTGACTTGGAGTTACATTGTGTTGTTTAAGTGTTCCCTTTATTTTTTTGAGCAGTGTATATATATATATTTTATAATTCCCAGTGGCAAGATTCATATCCAATCTACATTATGATGCCTATGGTTTTCTATTCATGTTAAAGCCTCCTGACCTCCGCTACACTTAGAATGTTTTCATACTCATGCTAAGCCCCAACATAATGTGTTGCTTATGGTAGACAGTGATGTAAGTGGAAGGCTCAGTGTTAGCATCGTGACCCGGAATGTAGTTTAGCACCTAAAAAACTAACCTAAGGGGTGTCAAACATGCTGTCCATGGGCTGTGTGCAAACTGCCATGATGTAACGCTAACACCAAGCAACACTTGCCTCTTGGATTATTTCAGAAGATTTGATGTTGGAGAAACAACACCACAAAATGGAATTAGGTCATTCCTAGATTGTTTTGTTCAAGCACCACAGGTGAAAAGTGAGTGACCATCTGGACAATTGTCTTCATAGAAATGGTCCCTTAGGCAAAGTAAGTGACAGCCCTGCACTAGCTGATGACCGCATATACTCATCGCTATAGAGCTCCTAGAAAGCAAAGCTCCCTGAACCATTCTATTGTGTGCTGCTGCAGTCAGTATTTACATGAGGATTTTAAGCCCTCATCTGAGGAAACAAAGGTGTGACAACTGTTGAGGATCAGAAGGGATGGCTGACACCCAGGAGTCTCTATCCCACTGTGTGATCATTCTAAACACCACCACCACCTGACTAACCCGGGGAGATGGATGGCATGGTGCTCTCTGTCATGTTCACTCACAATAATCACTGGAAATGCTCCAGTCACATTTAGTGAGCAGCACATTTGTGAGTTCTGCTGGTGAGTTCCTACCTGGAGGATAAGGATACTCTGTGTGTGTATTTTCACTGGACTAAACAGTACCACTTAATCAGAATATGGGAAGTCAGAGGGGAGATGGTTCCTTGGGTCCTACATCTACCCCCTTCACACTGAACTGGGGTTATGTCTCAGAGGTCACAGCAACCAAGCCCCTCAGCTACAGCTCCATACGCTACACTGTGACATACAAACACAGAAATAGGCTGATCCAGGCAGGCTGAGGCTGAGGCAGGGCCAGCTGTGCACTCACCCAGGCAGGCCCGCACAGTTCTGTTGGGGTTTGTGTGTAAAGTGCTCGTCCATGCGTACTCATTATATAAGGGTTTGTGTAAGGCATTTTCATTAACGCACTCATGCGTCACGTGTATGCTTTGCATGTAGTTCAATTGGTCATTTTCATAGAACATTCTATCTAATGGAAACATTTGAGTAAATGAGGGATACAAAGTATATTGAAAGCAGGTGTGGTTCCTGAGTTAATTAAGCAATTAACATCCTATCATGCTTAGGATCATGGATACAAATGCTGGGCAGGCCATTATTTTGGCTACCATGGCTATGCCTCCATAGGATGACAATCCCTCCATCCACAGGGCACGAGTGGCCACTGAATGGTTTGATGAGCATGAAAACAATTTAAACCATACACCATGGCCTTCTCAGTCACCAGATCTCAACCCAATTGAACACGTATGGGAGATTCTGGAGTGGTGCCAGAGACAGCGTTTTCCACCACCATCTACAAAACACCAAATGATGGAATTTATTGTGGAAGTATGGTGTCACATCCCTCCAATAGAGTTCCAGACACTTGTAGAATCTATGCCAATGCGCATTGAAGCTGTTCTGGCTCATGGTGGCCCAATGCCCTATTAAGACACTTTATGTTGGTGTTTCCTTTATTTTATCAGTTACCTGTATGTAAGAATATGGTGTGCAGAGCAATGAATATCTGTTTTTTCATCATCTAGACTAAAATGAACATAAAATGGCAACATATTAATAAAACTAAGGATTTTCTGAATAATTGCCCCAATGCATTATTCTAATCAGATACAGTGCCTTGCAAAAGTATTCATCCCCCTTGGCGTTTTTCCTATTTTGTTGCGTTACAACCTGTAATTTAAATGGATTTTTATTTGGACTTCATGTAATGGACATACAAAAAATAACTTGTTTCAAAAAAATATATAACGGAAAAGTGGTGCGTGCATATGTATTCACCCCCTTTGCTATGAAGCCCCTAAATAAGATCTGGTGCAACCAATTACCTTCAGAAGTCACATAATTAGTTAAATATTTACATTTACATTTTACATTTTAGTCATTTAGCAGACGCTCTTATCCAGAGCGACTTACAGGAGCAATTAGGGTTAAGTGCCTTGCTCAAGGGCACATTAACGTCATTAAGCAGACGCTCTTAGCCAGAGCGACTCACAAATTGGTGCGTTCACCCTATAGCCAGTGGGATAACCACTTTACAATTTGGGGGGTTAGAAGGATTACTTTATCCTATCCCAGGTATTCCTTAAAGAGGTGGGGTTTCAAATGTCTCCGGAAGGTGGTGAGTGACTCCGCTGTCCTGGCGTCGTGAGGGAGCTTGTTCCACCATTGGGGTGCCAGAGCAGCGAACAGTTTTGACTGGGCTGAGCGGGAGCTATGCTTCCGCAGAGGAAGGGGAGCCAGCAGGCCGGAGGTGGATGAACGCAATGCCCTGATAAAGTCCACCTGTGTGCAATCTAAGTGTCACATGATCTGTCACATGATCTCAGTATATACAGTGGGGGAAAAAAGTATTTAGTCAGCCACCAATTGTGCAAGTTCTCCCACTTAAAAAGATGAGAGAGGCCTGTAATTTTCATCATAGGTACACGTCAACTATGACAGACAAAATGAGAAAAATAATTCCAGAAAATCACATTGTAGGATTTTTAATGAATTTATTTGCAAATTATGGTGGAAAATAAGTATTTGGTCAATAACAAAAGTTTCTCAATACTTTGTTATATACCCTTTGTTGGCAATGACACAGGTCAAACGTTTTCTGTAAGTCTTCACAAGGTTTTCACACACTGTTGCAGGTATTTTGGCCCATTCCTCCATGCAGATCTCCTCTAGAGCAGTGATGTTTTGGGGCTGTCACTGGGCAACACAGACTTTCAACTCCCTCCAAAGATTTTCTATGGGGTTGAGATCTGGAGACTGGCTAGGCCACTCCAGGACCTAGAAATGCTTCTTACGAAGCCACTCCTTCGTTGCCCGGGCGGTGTGTTTGGGATCATTGTCATGCTGAAAGACCCAGCCACGTTTCATCTTCAATGCCCTTGCTGATGGAAGGAGGTTTTCACTCAAAATCTCACGATACATGGCCCCATTCATTCTTTCCTTTACACGGATCAGTCGTCCTGGTCCCTTTGCATAAAACAGCCCCAAAGCATGATGTTTCCACCCCCATGCTTCACAGTAGGTATGGTGTTCTTTGGATGCAACTCAGCATTCTTTGTCCTCCAAACACGACGAGTTGAGTTTTTACCAAAAAGTTCTATTTTGGTTTCATCTGACCATATGACATTCTCCCAATCCTCTTCTGGATCATCCAAATACACTCTAGCAAACTTCAGACGGGCCTGGACATGTACTGGCTTAAGCAGGGGGACACGTCTGGCACTGCAGGATTTGAGTCCCTGGCGGCGTAGTGTGTTACTGATGGTAGGCTTTGTTACTTTGGTCCCAGCTCTCTGCAGGTCATTCACTAGATCCCCCCGTGTGGTTCTGGGATTTTTGCTCACTGTTCTTGTGATCATTTTGACCCCACGGGGTGAGATCTTGCGTGGAGCCCCAGATCGAGGGAGATTATCAGTGGTCTTGTATGTCTTCCATTTCCTAATAATTGCTCCCACAGTTGATTTCTTCAAACCAAGCTGCTTACCTATTGCAGATTCAGTCTTCCCAGCCTGGTGCAGATCTACAATTTTGTTTCTGGTGTCCTTTGACAGCTCTTTGGTCTTGGCCATAGTGGAGTGTGGAGTGTGACTGTTTGAGGTTGTGGACAGGTGTCTTTTATACTGATAACAAGTTCAAACAGGTGCCATTAATACAGGTATCGAGTGGAGGACAGAGGAGCCTCTTAAAGAAGAAGTTACAGGTCTGTGAGAGCCAGAAATCTTGCTTGTTTGTAGGTGACCAAATACTTATTTTCCACCATAATTTGCAAATAAATTCATTAAAAATCCTACAAAGTGATTTTCTGGATAATTTTTTCTCAATTTGTCTGTCATAGTTGACGTGTACCTATGATGAAAATTACAGGCCTCTCTCATCTTTTTAAGTGGGAGAACTTGCACAATTGGTGGCTGACTAAATACTTTTTTTCCCCACTGTATCCACCTGTTCTGAAAGGCCCCAGAGTCTGCAACACCACTAAGCAAGGGGCACCACCAAGCAAGCGACACGAGTGGCGCAGTGGTCTAAGGCACTGCATCGCAGTGCTAGCTGTGCCACTAGAGATCCTGGTTCAAATCCAGGCTCTGTCGTAGCTGGCCGTGACCGGGAGACCCATGGGGCGGCGCACAATTGGCCCAGCGTCTTCCAGGGTAGGGGAGGGAATGGCCGACAGGGATGTAGCTCAGTTGGTAGAGCATGGCGTTTGCAACGCCAGGGTTGTGGGTTCGATTCCCATGGGGGTATAAAAAATTATGTATGCACTCACTAAGTAAGTAAGTCGCTCTGGATAAGAGTGTCTGCTAAATTACTAAAAATGTAATGTAAAATGTGGCAGCATCATGCTGTAGGGATGTTTTTCATTGGCAGGGACTGGGAAACTGGTCAGAATTGAAGGAATGATGGATGGCACTAAATTCAGGGAAACCTGTTTCAGTCTTACAGAGATTTGAGACTGGGATGGAGGTTCACCTTCCAGCAGGACAATGATCCTAAGCATACTGCTAAAGCAACACCCAAGTGGTTTAAAGGGAAACATTTGAATGGCCTAGTCAAAGCCCAGACCTCAATCCAATTGGGGGGGGGGGAATGGTTATGCACCCTCAAGTTTTTTGTTTTGTTGTCTTATTTCTTGTTTGTTTCACAATAAAAAATATTTTGCATCTTCATAGTGGTAGGCATGTTGTGTAAATCAAATGATACAACCCCCCAAAAAAAAAAAAAAAAATTAGGTTGTAAGGCAACAAAAAAGGAAAAATGCATACCAGTCCTTAACATTCAAAGATTCAACAAGCTTGTTTGTCTGAGCAGATTGGTGGTGATTCAGTCCTTGGGCAGGGAGAGAGACAGGAAGAGAGAGATGCACAGGGAGATCGAGATATATCTATATCCTCTGTCTGTCAGAGTCATCAATTATAGAGTAACTGTATAGGCCTATGTGAGAATATAGAATGTAGAAAAGCTGAACCACCATGCTGTATCAATATCAGTATCCTCCTCACCACCACTACCACTCTCATGTGACATGGCCTGCAGTGGAATGGATGACCCTGGAGACCCTCAAACACCCTGGTCCCACTGGTATCTGCAGTCTCGAACTATACTGTATGTCTGTATCACTGACATAATGTATATTAATATCAGTCTGTATGCAACCTCCTTTTCCAGGGCTGAATGGTGACTCATGAAGAGCAGTGTGTGAGACAAGACGAGACCTGAGCTGTGAACAGAGAGCAGGTCCCAGGAGAATAGAGATCAAATGAGAGAACACTTGTGCTTTAATAAGAAACATCGCCTCAGGGTGCCAATTCTTCAATTTTACACAGATTACAATTCGATCATACTTATTTGGAAAGTTATAATTCAATTTACTTTATGTAGAGGAGGCTTTGAAGTTTGGCAGCCAGGGGATTTGAAACTAACCAGGTGAGTCTGTTAAGCCTGTGACAGAGTGCATTGAGACATGATCTGTCTCTCCTAATCCACTGGAAAGTAGGCCATGCTTCTTGGTGGCAGGCGTGCTGCGCACATCATGATGCAAAAGTTGTTGATTGAAGATGCGCCTCATACTGTATCTGTGGAAAGTATACATTTCACATTTCTGGGATTTAAGTAAAAGAGAGAGAGGAGGGAGAGAGAGAGGGGAGCAGAGAGAGGGAGTGAGGGGGAGGGAGAGAAGAGAGAGAGAGATAGGATCTGTACCAAATCTTTCAATAATATTGTCTTAATGATGACCCCTACAGTATAGGCCTACAGA
Organism: Coregonus clupeaformis; assembly: GCF_020615455.1. Lineage (NCBI taxonomy): Eukaryota > Metazoa > Chordata > Actinopteri > Salmoniformes > Salmonidae > Coregonus > Coregonus clupeaformis. The sequence goes on along the minus strand of NW_025534613.1, from coordinate 69,116 downwards.
CACACTTAGTACTATAAATGGACCCATTCTGATCTCTAATTGGTCTCATTGATTTGTAACACCATAACCTTTTCCCGTACTGTGGTGTATGGTGATACAGCATGTTAGGTGAGACACTGTTAATGACCTGGTGGTGAAGGATCAAACAGATATAAGTGATGTGAGTGTGTGGTCTGTGTGTAAACCATAAAGCAAAATAGCCTTTATTGAGGCATGGACAACTGTTTATTGAGGTTTGTGCAGCATTCCTTTCAAATGCAATTACACACCAGTTTGCCTGCAGGAGCTGCTCTCTCTCTCTCTCTTTCTCTCTCTCAATCACTCTCTCCCTCTCCCTGAGCAGCAGACAACTGCCCACACCCACCCCATATGAGACACATGTTTATGTGCGCTCAGTGGAAAGCAGATGATATTCCTTCATCCACATTACATTTGAATAAAAATAGTATTAGACTATACTACACAGGACAAATGATGCAAAATTAATGATAGGTGATGTATAACTCTAAATTGGATCAGCTTATTTCATATGACATAAGTGCGTTTGGAAACCCTGGAAACAAAATGACCCCAAAGACGCACGGGCATCAAAACCATACAAAACAGCTAGTAGACACCGTAGTTGACTCATCACGTGTGTCTGTCCCTGCCGGAGTCCGTTGTGAATGTGAGGAGCGCCTGTCTGACTCAATAGTGAGTTATAATCAGACGGCGAATCACGGGATCCCATGTGTGGTGCCAGGGCGCATCATGAAAGCGCACCCTTAATCCAGCGTTCCGTGGGATTGGGCAGAGGGAGTGGAGTTTGGGTTAGGGAAAAAACACGATTGGTAGAGTTGAGTCTAACTTGTTGGCTCAGATATTTGTGCAGCTACGTCATCTCTTGCTAACCTCCCCCTCAACGCGTAGCTGTCCATTGGCACTGGTGCTGAAACTCGACTCTTCTCAATCCCTCACAGCCGTGCGCGACGGAGTGTCGAGAGTAAAACATTTGGATGATTGTATTGACTTTATCGCCAAGTTTAATACTTTAATCCATATATTTTTTAGGAGACTCGGTGGATATCCATTGATTTACTCAGCTTTCATCAAGAGCGCATCAAAGATCCACGTTCTGACCCGGTCAGTTAACGGACTCTTAGAGGCAGAAAGATGGCTTTTATGGTGAAACAAATGGTGGGAGGGCATGTGAAGAACCTGACCGGGGGTTTGACTGAGGAAAAGCCCGAAGGAGAGAAATCGGAAGCCGCAGCGGCAGGAATGACCCAGGAGGAATTTGAACAATATCAACAACAGTTAGAGGAGGAAAAGTAAGAACAAACCCAAGTTTATCGATCCATTTTGAATAGCCTACTGATTTTGAAAGGGTTGCGTACTATAAAGCGGCGTTTATCTGTGTAATGTCCAATGTAAAGACGCTGCTGAGCGGGTGCCTTTACAAGCCCCCGTGCGCAATGCACTATTTTACGCATCAGTGGGATCCACGGCGTGCTCTCTAGCTCACCACACAGCTGCTACACTCGATAAAGGAGCTTTCTTTCAGGTTTCAAGAATTAGGCTATATAGGACGGTTTTCCATTGGAATCCTTGCAATAGCCTAGTCCAGAAACAAACATTTGTAAATAATCCCAGTGAGTTGAATGCCCAATTATACTGTAAAATTGACTCGTTTTCCAATAAGCATATATTGTGCTTAATGCTTCAGGTTGGTACCTGTCCTCAGATTCATTCTAAAGCATGAATTCAGTTACTTTTATGTCCAATTTATCTCAAAATGTATTGATGTAAAATTTGGAATCTCATCCTCAATGAGCTCTCCAAATAGTTTCCTCCCTTTCATGCATGTCCCTGTGATGTAGGCCTACATCTACATTTTGCTCACAAAGAGTAGACACCTCAACAGAATACATTGGTCTGATGTGAGTATCTCTGATCTTGAAATGTATTTTTATCTGGGTATAACAAAGAAACCCATTGCCATAGCCATAGACTGTCCTCTGTCCATATCATAAAATATCTGATAATTTCATTGACCTTACTCCAAATTCCCCTATGTGAGAGGAGGAGCAGATGTCCTCAAGGTTTGAAACAGATGATTCTACAAAAGCTCATAGATCTGAACATATATCTTGTCCTGTGAAAGAAATACCCTTGAAATGTGTCTTATGATGTGCACTACCTCCACACACCTGTATCTATATGAAAAGTATACTTCATTAAAAAGAAATGGGTAGTACTACAGGGCACTACCCTGACCTAAGGTCACATGGCTCCAGGCTCCAGGACAAACAGCCTGTTTACTGTTGACATGTCAGGCATGGTGGAGCATCCACTGACTCCCCTCAGAGACTAGCCTCAACTGTCCACAGCCCACAGCCCACTTTGACCTCAATCCCATACCATCATACATTACACTGACCTTCATGGGAGGTGAGCTATTAGAATGTGGCTACCGCCATACAATAGATCACAGCACAAACCCTGGTGTCAGTGCTCTGTATAATCCACAGAGAATAGGGTTGTTGGAATGGGGTTGTTTGCAGTGGCATGTCATCTATAGTCATGTTATCAGGCACAGTAGTCACAATGACATCCCCTGGTTATATGATGCCCTTGAGAGGAAAAGACACAAGACTCGTCATCTCAGTGCCATCAGAGAAAGGAGCTCTACCATTGGCTCTCACAGAGCGCTGGCTTATGTGCTGCTGTGTGGTGTTTTACATGCTCATGTTCATTCATAGTGGGCAAGATAACAGTAATGCCACCGTGAATATATACTGAGTGAACAAAACATTAAGAACACCTGTTCTTTCCATGACATAGACTGACCAGGTGAATCCAGGTGAAAGCTATAATCCTTTATTTATGTCACTTGTTAAATCCACTTCAAGTCAGTATAGATGAAGTGGAGGAGACAGGTTAAAGAAGGATTTTTAAGCCTTGAGACAATTGAGACATGGATTGTGTATGTGAATGGGCAAGTCAAAAGATTGAAGTGCCTTTGAACAGGGTATGGTAGTAGGTGCCAGGCGCACCGGTTTGTGTCAAGAACTGCAACGCTGCTGGGTTTTTCACGCTCAACAGTGTCCCGTGTGTATCAAGAATGGTCCACCACCCAAAGGACTTCCAGCCAACTTGACACAACTGCGGGAAGCATCCCTGTGGAACGCTTTTGACACCTTGTAGAGTCCATACCCCGACGCATTGAGGGCAAAAGGGGGTGCAACTCAATATTAGGAAGGTGTTCTTGATGTTTTGTACACTCAGTATATATCAATTGGGGCCCCCTGGAGGTCAGGCCCTTCGTGCTCGGTCGGTAAATCGGCCATGATTACTACACGTTTAGATAGCTGGGTAGACTAATTTACCAATCTAAAAAATATTAGCTAACATGGGCTAATTGAGTGACTGTCAGTGACTGACATAACAAGGAAAACTGCTGATAGGGCCCTAGGCGACCACCTATGTTGCTTATGCCCAAGGCTGGCCCTGTATCCCCTGCATGATAGGGATATGACCTTGTCATTGGCTATGCACATGTATCATGCCATTGTTTACAGTACTGTATGTATGCATTATGATGTCATGCTGTCATTCAGACCACACTGTTGGCATGATCACATAGGTCACATGACGTCATCTCGGTTCATGGAGTCTCTGCTTCGGAATGTTTGGTGCGAGGTGTAGGTCTAGTCTTGTCCTTTGAAAGATTTAAATCCTATTCAGGTGTTTATATCAGATTTTCACATTTTCAGTTATAGTTTCAATCTGATATTGGAAAATTAGGGACCAAGATTATTTGAGTAATACTTAAAGGGCTGGCACGGAAAACACAAACTGTCTCTTGTCTGCCCTCTGCTGGAGTTACCAAATGGGTAGTATTGCTGGATTGCTGTACGTGGTGGAGAGTATAAATACCTGATTTACCTCAACATAAGGCTTGCAGTATGATGATATTTGTATGGTGGTGTAGGGCAGAGGACATAGGATGGTGATGGGGTGTGTTGTGGTGTCTGGGTGGCTGTAGTGTGCTGTAGAGTGAGGTGATCCAAGGCTTTGGTTTGGCAGCTGTAAAAGGAGGTGTGCTACTCAGTCAGTGTTCTGGAGTGGAGTAATCCTAGGCTCTGGGTTCAGAGTGTGTAGTGTTATGTAGCGTTGTGTCGTCCTAGGTTCTGGGTTGGGAGGGTGTCGAGTTCTGTAGAGTGGTGTCGTCCTAGGTTCTGGGTTGGGAGGGTGTAGAGTTCTGTAGAGTGGTGTCGTCCTAGGTTCTGGGTTAGGAGGGTGTAGAGTTCTGTAGAGTGGTGTCGTCCTAGGTTCTGGGTTGGGAGGGTGTAGAGTTCTGTAGAGTGGTGTCGTCCTAGGTTCTGGGTTGGGAGGGTGTAGAGTTCTGTAGAGTGGTGTCGTCCTAGGTTCTGGGTTGGGAGGGTGTAGAGTTCTGCAGAGTGGTGTCGTCCTAGGCTCTGGGTTGGGAGGGTGTAGAGTTCTGTAGAGTGGTGTCGTCCTAGGTTCTGGGTTAGGAGGGTGTAGAGTTCTGCAGAGTGGTGTCGTCCTAGGTTCTGGGTTGGGAGGGTGTAGAGTTCTGTAGAGTGGTGTCGTCCTAGGTTCTGGGTTGGGAGGGTGTAGTATTATGTAGAGTGGTGTGATCCTAGGCTTCTGTGGGTTCACTAAATTGGCAGCTGTGGAAGTAGGTGAGTGCTAGTCAGTGAGTCAGTCAGTCAGTCAGTCAGTCAGTCAGTCAGTGCCGCTCTACATCCCAGAAGTCTGAATATAATTCCCCAGTAGAGCAGTGGACCGGCAGTAGACTGCATCTGGGTCTCACTGCAAGAGCACAGCCTCCCTCCCTCCTCCTCCTCCACCCCCAGGCGTTACTGCTGCTCGTCCACCTTCTGTTGGCCTAGACTCTTGAGTCAGAGTGCAGTTCAGCAGAGGACTCCCTGTGCTCTTTTCTTTCAACCCTCACTATGAGATCCACAGTGGTATAAAAATCTAATATTGTCACATTCACTGGATAGGTGCAGTGAATTTTGTTGTTTTACAGGGTCAACCATAATAGTACGGCTCCCCTGGGGCAAATTAGGGTTAAGTGCCTTGCTCAAGGGCACATCGACGGATTGTTCACCTTGGCTGCTTGGGTATTCGAACCAGCCACCTTTCGGTTACTGGCCCAATACTCTAACCGCGATGGCTGAGCTATGTGGCTAATCGTAACCAATGAATTTGTGCATTTGTGATACATCACATTTCCAACAAATCTAACGACATTCCATACTAAAGACCATGACATATTTATATTACAAAAAGCCTTATGGATGACATAAATTATCATTACAGCATCTGTCCTCACATTGCCACTAATGCTATCTAGTATCTACTAATGCCATTAAATCCTTAATCCTTCAGTCTAATTACGGAGGTGGACTGAAGGAGGCGTTCGTTATGAAGCATCAACTTGAGTAAGGCCTCGAGATTATCCCACCTTTGCAGACGTTATGTGTGTGTGTGTGTGTGTGTGTGTGTGGTTTACATGCAGCGACACTATTTCATCCACTGTTACACCATTTTCGCTCTGGTTTTCCCCAGGCAGGAACGAGATGCTAGTTTTGCCCAGAAGAAAGCTGAGCGGGCAACAGTTAGAAGTCACTTCCGGGACAAATACAGACTGCCAAAGGTACATCCATTACTGATTCTGCATATTTGATGCAAGCATTTTCTTACTACATTCAAAAATACCATCCAAATGTGTTCTGTTTGTACTCTCTTTCCTTTCTCCCTATCGCTCAATCATCTCATTCCTCTCCCTTGCCCTTGCTCCCTACACCCTCACCCACTGGCCTGTGTGTGTGTCCCCGCTGTGTGTGTGACCCAGAATGAGCTGGATGACACTCAGATCCAGCAGGCGGGGGATGACGTAGAGCTGCCCACAGAGCTAGCCAAGATGATCGCTGACGACAACAAGGAGGAGGAGTCCAAAACGTCTGTCCTGGGCCAGCTGACCAACATCCAGAATGTGGACATTGACCAGCTGAAGGACAAGGCCCAGGCCACGCTGGAAGACCTCAAACAGTCCGCTGAGAAGTGCAATCTCATGTGATCTGGCTGGCTGACTGAGTTCCTGCTCTCTCTCTATCTCTCCCTCCCTTACTCTCTTTCTCTGTACAACAAAGGATCTATGTAAGATATCATATGATCTATGACCATGTACAAACGTTGATAGTCATGTTGCTTTGAATACACACACATACAGTCAACACTGCCTCACACACATAAACATACTGTAGCATCTTCTGGCCAAGGAATCAGAGTAAACACTGTCTAAGCTGTAGGGGAAACAGAGTAATAGTCTTATGCCAAAGTCCGTTAGCAGAAAACCGTTCAGACAATGGCACAAAGTATATCAAATAGTAATATTAAGTGTGAGACTAAATAAAACGTCTATGTCTTGGGACCACAATCAGTACATTACAAACCAAGTGTCTGTTGTATCTATTGCAGGTGTAAATGTATTTGCGGTTAGCCTGTTCTGTTGTCCATCTAGTCTATGGTCATTAACTCGTTGGAGACAGCTCGTGCTCTGTGATGCCAACACATCTAACCTTTCAACTCTGGCCTTTAACCTGTCCTCATATTGACCTCTAACCCCTGACCTCTCCATCTCAGTGCTGTTTTGTGCCAGTGGTTTGGTGTCGTTTAGCCGCTATGATATGTCAAGTGCTGTCTTTGAAAGTGTCATCCTCTGGCTGAGTGCTGGTCATAGTGTTTAATAAGTACACATTACTATGAACATATATTAACATATATATGAACATATAGTACTTGGTATGTGTCTGAATTGTTGTTGTATCACTAAGTAAAGACGCAGGTGAGAGCGGGAGAGGGGTTTGTCAACCTTATTTATATTACAGTAATATACAGTATATATTTCTTCAATACAGTGGTTCATGTCTTGTGATAGTTCAACAGTCCTTTCGTGACATTACAGTACTTGAATTTGAAGAAAGGATGGTGAACATGCCTTAGTAGCTTCTTTTATGTGATAGCTACTTTGTGCTTTCTTGTCAGTTCCATGAAACAAGACAAACAAGTGTGAATATAATTCATTCTTACTCAAGTCTTACAGAGCCTGATCACCTATACATATCTCTCTGTATTAAAGTGTGTGACCTGCAATGATACTTTAAAGCCAACAGCAAGAGCCTCTTTCATTTCCAGTCACCCTTATGGGGTGATTCAGGTTGATCTCATGATAATATTTCAGGAAGAGACATGTTGTTCATGATGTTTCTGTTTCCTGTCCACTCTTTGCTTCTTTTACATCATCTTTGTTGTTCAGTGCTGTATGAATCTTATTGATTTTTGACTGACCGTTGAAACCATAATAAACAGATTTTTATTATGTATGCTTCATGTTTCTCCATTTGTTATCCAGCATGCCTGACCATCTGGTCAGAAACTCCAGGACAGAAGATTTATAACATATAATTTACAGTAGCCATGGTTTGAGGCTATAAAACCAAAACCTAATGTTCTGAACACTAGGTGGAGACAAAACTACAATGTCATCGGAATGTTTGTTACTTGATGATTGTTGAATTAATGACAAACTGAATTGAATCCAAAATCCATATTAGCCCCTCATCAGATCAAGGTTTACTATCATGAAATTATTATCATTACAATGATAGGCCAAATGATTATATTATAGTTGTTATAACCATTGTTATAACCACGTTCTTAAATTAACCTTCATAATGATGTTATTATTATTTTAGTATTATTATTACCATTATTAGTGGCAACTTTACATTCCAGTGAAGTCTGATAATAAGCTCAGCCATCTGGCAGAATGATTGGCTCTGTGCAAAAGTGTACAATGTTTTTCAGGGAGAAGCCAGCCAGAAACTGCTTTGTGAAATTTCTAGACAGCCCGGGTGTCGCTACGGGTTTTTCCAATCGCTTTTTTCAAAACAAGTTAGTTAGCATTTCAATAGCAGAGAAGCCTGAGCTATTGGTAGTTTTCAAGTGCGGTGTGAAAGGGGAGAGCTGTAAAATATATTGATGCTGAAACCTTCCTCTATTGATAGACGCAGGGCGTGAACAAGCTTCAGCCTAGAAAGACACGGTGCCACTGCATGGCCAATCTGACACAATTGGGGTGAAACGGGCCAGACAATACTATTCTCTTCCATTCTGTTCTATCAATCAGGGCTTAAAAACTCACCAGAATGAAGAGCGAGAGGGAGAGTGAACAGAGCGACAATTAGTAGAACTTTAAGTGAAACCCTCACAGTGCGACGGTTTTCATAGAGGTTTCCCTCCTTGGGTTATCGCTAAAAAGGAACAGATTTGTTTTTTCTGCACTTAAAATTGGAGCTGCGGGTGCAGATGTGAGCTTCTAGCAATGGAATTCCTTCTGTCGACTGCTATGGGGCTTGTGTGCACCCCCCACTCACTACCTCCCCAAACTTTGACGTGTTTTGTAAGGGGGGACCACACAGGTCGTGAGTTTCATTAAATTTATAAACATTTTATTTATCCTGTATGACGAGCAGATTGCCAAAAACTACGTTGCTATAGAAATGAGTCCCACGGACTCCCCAATGACGACCAATCGTTGACCAGGATTGTAAATGGGAGAGGGGGGAAGGAAAACTTTCCTTTCTTTTTCAGGAGAAGGAGGGGTGTTGTGGGGAAAAGATTAACGAAGCGTGAAACGTAACTGCAAGAGGGGGACAAAGACACATAGCGGGAGAAAATGCGACAGTGAGAAGTGGCAGTCCTAATGAATTCAACCAAAATAGTATGGAATACAGAACACGGAAAATATGAACGTTTTTTAAAGCCAAGAAAGTTGGACATATTTTGTAAACAAGAGCAAAAATAGTTATGCTTTCAAACAAGGGCAAGAAATGTGGATAGTAGGTGTCCGAACTTTAGACAGCGCATGTGGTCACTTTTTTGTACCTTTTTTCCTGACACGACTGTGACAGTTTTGCGGAGGAAATTGTTGCTTTATAGCGTAGCTGAATCTATGCAAAGGATTACAACATTCTTACTCATTCGTCCCAGACTGGATTCATTCACCCTCATAAAACGGACTGTTATTCCACAACTGTCAAGCGTGTATTGGAGAGGCAGAGGGACATCTTTAGGTTTGTAGCTAGGCCTACTAAACACATTTCTGTTTGGACCATAAATGCCTACTAAATACATTTCTGTTTGGACCATAAATGCCTCATACTAAATGGGTTTATTAGTTACATTACGTTTTGTCCCGCACTAAGTGGAGGAAAATGTGCGCATCGCCGAACTAGAGCTCTCTCCAGCATGAAAAGTTGGTGCAGCGCTCTGGCGCTCTTCTCATCCGTGCTGGTGGCGCTAGATGCCCAGTTAATATGTTGGCAAGCCCTGCTACGATGCCATGAGGAGGCAGACTGTGAGCTTGCATACAGCCAGTATCAAGCCGCCTGTGAAGGAAACATCAGAGGCACCAGGAGGCAATGCCCCAGCCACTGTATAAACGCGTTGATAAGACTGAATCACACCCGCAATGGGCCTTACCTCGAGAGGTGTGACTGTGGCCAGGACATGGAGTGTAGGGATGCAAAGCAGGCGATTGAGCCATGCCTCCCCCGAAGATATCCTGGAGACGCGGGGGGGATAGGATGCACAGAGGCCCGTCAACGCTGCGAGGAGGATACCGGCTGCCACTCCTCCCTGACAGCCTACTTGTCTTACTGTGGGCAACTCTTCAACGGCAGGAAATGCTCGTCCAGGTGCAAGGCCACAATACAACAGATGCTATTCATCCCAAATGGCATGCTACTAAACCGGTGTGTGTGCGACGGGGTGGAAAGGCCGTTCTGTGAGGTAGTCAAGGAGAACATGAGCAAACTGTGCCAGATTGGAGACCACAGTGTTATTTCAGACCAGGCAGATATGGACGATATGTATGAGGATGAAGACTACGATTCGAAAACAGAGGAGATATATCCTCCTGACTCAAATTCTAGTTCAACGCAGCTGTCGAGCTATATGGCCTTATTCTGCATCACTCTTGCACGGATATTCTATTGAGAATTGAATGTGGCCTCTTGTTGTGACCTCTCAGTTGGACAGACAGGACTGTATGCTCGGGGACGGGTCCAATCTAATGAGCACGTGGGTTTGGTGTAGCGGGAAGACTATTTGCTCCTTATAAACTCCTAAAGGCCTAATGGATATTTCATATTTTGATGTGATGCCTTAATCTGGGACACAAGAATGGACACGACATTCAGAGCACCAATTCAATTTGTAAACTAGGCCTAGGCTACTCATGGAATATCCTAGGTCGAAATGAAAAATAAACATCTTCTAGAGTGTAAAGATCCATAAAGTGATTGTTTAAGGAGAAGTGAACCAAACTTGACTTCATTGTAACACTACTCCTCATTGGGCATTGCATCCATTACTTCTGGGCTACCTTTTAAGCTCTTATGCCTATTTGTTTAGTTTCGTCTCAATGGTCCTTGGAGTGTGGCTTTATTAAGACTTAAGATAAACATTGGACCAGTCCAGTTTCTGTTTGCTTTCCTCTCTATTTTAGAGGCCTCTGCATTGTTGCAGCCATCACACTTCAAATATTTGTGGGGAACTGCTATTGAACAGACAAGGGTTTGGGATCAAGTAGGCCTAGTTAAATTAACTGAAGTGCCTCTCCAGCAGCCCCCCTACCCCCCATGACACATCCCCCACTCTTGATAGTTTTATTTAAAATGTCCCCCCACTCTCCCCCTTTCTTTATTGAGTGGCAATGGGCAGTTGGGCTCCCCCCGGAAAATTGAAGCAAGAAGTCACCCTTCTCATTATAGACTGGCCTCTACAAGGTGAATGCGGACTTATCATAGACTTTTATGTACAAAAGAAGTGGCACTATTGTTTTTTCTCAGAAAAAATAAGAAATCCCAGTTTATTACTTTGAACGGCAGTACATAAGCTACTTGTTGATAGGCCTAGTTTAATTTATTATTAATTTCATATAAAGTGTAATGGGTTCCTTTCCAGGCTAGAAACATGCTTGACAGTTAGCCTAGATATTTAGTAAGAAGGGAAAAAGCTAAAAAAAGTTCATTTATTATCTTTCAATGAAGCTAATCATTCCTGTGTCCTTGTCTTTACAAGATGTCACTTGAAGTTTTTTCTAAACTAATCTTTGTTTTTGTCATGATTGTCAATGTCATTTCTTTTTTCTTTCACCTTGTCGGGTAGATGCTGGTCCATATGGAAATGTAACTGTCATGTTGATGTTAAATTATATATATATAAAAAAGTAAATACGGAAGGAATCTATGTTTTACATTTATATGTTATATATTAATGCTGTAAATTAGTGTCTCCAATTATGTCCATTGTGACTTTGCAGTCAATACACCACCTCATGAATAATATGGCAGTAGTTTACATTTACAAAAACAATGTTTTTTGAAACAATACTGCAGGTAGATTTGTCATCTCAACCAGTGTGGAAAGAAATAATGGATAGTTGTTATATATGGGAAAGGATGTATGTAATAAAATGATTAAGTAGTCAAAAAGTCCAACTGTTTATTTGACATCTTGTATGTTATTCAAAAGTAGGAATGTTTCCCAACCCCCAACTAAATGAAACATCACACCAAAAGTATCAGACCTAAAGTATAGGCAAATGTAACTGTGCTGGAACTAGAGAAGAAGACTGGAATGTTCAATAAGGGGAAAATGTCATTTTGGATCAGGCTCCAAAGTCACGTGTCGTCTTTGAATGTCAACTTGTGCCATTGCCAAGCAAAGCTAAAGGACCAGCAGACATTGAGTCGGTTTGAATGTCTACTGCGTTGATCTTTGAAATGATACACTTGCATTTCTGGTAGCAACTTTTACATAAAAAGACAAAGCAGGACTTCTCACAACTATTGTCTTCTCATATAATCCGTCTTCCCCGGAATTTGTAAAAACATTTTAGAGACACGTATTTTGTTGACACAATATTAAATCAAGTCCTAGAACAGGGTGATTGCATCTAAATCAATGCCTCCTGTGGCTGCTGAAACAACAAGTAACTGTGTGACTGCTGTGTGCCTTTCATAATGCCAGCATTGTGTAATACTTTAGGGATCATGCCCAGTGTAACTGAAACCCAAGCAGGAATTTTAAGTGTCTGGCTGCACAATACATCTAATTTGGAAGAGACGGCCAGGACTCTCTGTGCTCTTTGAGACATTTCAGGTATAAGTTACTGCTTCCTTTGACACTGTGTCTAGGAAACAACCAGGTAAATTGTACCTAATTACTTGTGTACAAACTGCACTTTCTGCGTCCCTGTAGGTGTTAAAAGGTCAGTCATGACCCTTGAGAATGCGGGGTTGTGCATTTGGTAGTTTTGCCTTCTAGTGTTTCTCAGTTCTCTTGGTCTACAATTTCCTTTTCAGCGAAATAACAATGGAAATATAGCACATTAATATGTCTAGTTTTTATATCACAGTGAGAATGCGATGTGTGTTTTTGTAGACTTTTAGTGTCTACTAATCTCCTAAATCCTGCTAATAACTTTTTAGGTCGGTTAGTAGGTAAATATAAAGCTTTGGCAGAAATAGCTCATAGTAATAATTCATTATTTACAGGTCATTAACAAACTGTGTAAAAGTGTTATGTAATCTATTAAGTTTTAAGTAGTCAAGATAAGTGGAATTTGAAGTCATGAAAGAAAATCTGTGTTGAATTCATGGTTCCTTTGACAATAGACTGACCAAGTTGGCCCCTACCCATCTTCCCCTAAATCAAATTTGATTGGTCACATGCGCCGAATACAACAGGTGTAGACTTTACAGTGAAATGCTTACTTACGAGCCCTTTCCCAATAGTGCAGAGTTAAAAAGTAACTCTGCTCTATAGACCAGCATGTATTTTGTTTAGAAAATATTGTAACGCTTAACAGAGAGTCCTTCGATTGTTCAAAAGTCAGTTTCACTGGTGCATTTAGAAACGGAAGGGAGGGAAATGGATTCTGTATAGTTGAGGTAAGACCCTCCTAACTCGGCTCAGTCCAATCTGTCTAACCATCGCCATGCATCTAAAAGTTCTCCAACTCTAACTCACCCCCACCCCTCCTTAAAATCCCCCACTCAGCTTCTGGGAACAAAATCAAAACAAACATAAGCAGGGGAGCCTTGGGGTGAGTGGGGGACGGCAGAGGGAGGATTTACAGAGGCTGCAGTGTGCTGGAGCCCATTTTCTAAATTATCTTTATTCAACGTTTCTCTGAAACAAACCCCTGCCTGCCCCCTCTCTCTCTCCTTCCCCCAGGCCTAGGAGAGGGGGTGACACAGGGATTTAGGGGAGAGTTTTGTCTCTCATCTGTACAATGTTCTATTCATGATAGCAGTCTACCCATGGTGAATGGTTGATGTGTGTGTGTTTGGGGGTTGGGAAGTTGAGAGGTCCTTAGTTCCTTACGGATTAACCCCCCACCCACCCCCCTTTATAACTTTAGCTGATGTCAATACAGCTCCACCGTTGTCCCATTAGGAGTACCAACAGAGGCTGATATAGAGCCAGGAGAGGGGGAAAGGGTACAAGTGCTCATGATGGACCTGCACTGAAATGGAGGCCAATTAAACCCACAATGCCACGGGGCTGTGGTTGGTTGGCAAGGGGGTCAGAGGGGTAAAAGGCATAATGGTTCACTATTCAACTTCTTGGCATTCTCTTCTAGCGTATACCTCCATCTCTACTGGTGCTCCTGCCAGTCCTCTACCCGCTCTGCTACCCTGGACTACATTAGGGCTTCCTCTCCTTACGTTATGGAAATGGTCCAGCTGTGTCCTCAGTAGAGGGAACCAAATGGTGACTATGTAGCCAGGAGACAGCAGGAGACCTCCAACAGGCAGCGACAGACTCACCAAGACATCCATGAACCCTTACACTCCTACCACAAAGCTAATGTACCAAGCTTTACATTTCAACCTGAACTACAAGTATGTTAATTTACTCTTGATAAAAATAAATAAAAAATACTTCACGGACAAAGTATGGCCTTTATCTTAAAACACAATGAATACAGGCCATGAGAACACTGTACATAGCAATTTTATTTTCAATTGAATCAGCCATTTTACGGTAATAAATAATTTATAAAATCATACCCATACAAAATGTTTCAACAAAAACAATACACAATTGTCAGTTCTCAATTCAACAGACATTTCTTTGCACTCCCTTCCTTGTCAGTTACACCATTCCATTTCCTGATTACAGACAGCAGATAGCTTCCTATGATACACTATATTCACAAATACTAAAAGTTCCCTTGAAAGTAGATTCATACACACAACCTGGCTGACTGAAAACAAATACAAAGGAAAAGACCCACAACAGCAGTAACTGTTAACCTGTCACCAAATGTCCAACCTTTTGGCAGGCCACTAAAGCAGGCTGAGTAGTGACGCACGCCTTGACTTCACAGTTGCTACTGTATGCCGTCATCCTGACCGGTGCCAAGCCAAAAGTAAATGAAAGTCTAGAGAGTAAATAAGGCAGCAGCCGCACCTCTCCAGTTTTCCTCTCATAGTGGTAGAGGCTGCTCCATCAGCGGAGAGAGCGTGGTGAGGCTGTGGTCAGGCCACAGAAAAGGGATTTCGTTTGTGTGTGTGTGTGTCTGTGGCGACAGATGCCAGAAGGGCTTTCCCAAATATTCATGATCAATTTTGATAACTCCCTTCAGTTACAGACTACAAACTCGTTATGCTGGGTAGCCATTCTGAGTTCAAGTCGCCATCTATTTAGACAACTATAAGCATTTTAGAGGCTCATTATTACCCTTATTCATCCTGCAACATAATACAACAACATGATACAGTCCTAGTTTATCATGACAGTACAGTATTAGCATACAAGCTGTCCAGCCTTTCCATATGAATGGTTTGGCAGGAGGGCTTTGAGGCTGAGCGGTGACTGGAGACTGTGACAGTCTTATGTGTTGTGTTGGTGGTGGTGAGGGGGATGCAAGGCTGATAAGCTGCTAGTTGAAGTCCAGGGTAGATTGTCTCTGATGCCATAGCCTCCATTTCCAGGCTTTCTCACGTTTGTTGGGAAACAACAGCCGTGCGATGATTGAGACTTACAAGTATAGTGATGCGAGACTACTGAGGCCATGGTCTCAGAGGCCTGAGGAATTCCTTAACCCTGACATATAGAGAGGCAGGAGGTCTGGGGTTCCGCAGACACGATGGCCGCTCTCTCTGGTTCCTACTGCCAGGCTGGCTCACTGCACACAGCATGCTGTGGAGGGCGAGCATCGACAGACAGATGTTAGAGACTGCATTATTATCATACAGACATGGCTTACCTCAGTACTGATCTGTGAGTAGATTTCTGTTGAGTAATTAAGATGTCCAATGTATTCAACGCACATGGCAAAACAAGTAGAATGCCTGTATTACTGTCCTGTATTATCGGACAAGCTCAGAGACTGAGGCAGTGTACCAAATGGCACACTATTCCCACATAGCTCACTACTTTTGACCGGGCTGAACTATGTATGGAATAGGGTGCCATTTAGGATACAGAATGAGAGCATTAGGCCTAGACTTTACTGCTTTGTTTGTAGTTAGCGTAGTAGTAGTTTAAGGTCACCAGCCAGACAGTCTTGGGATTTCTGTGACCCTCCAGCTGGAGAGCAGCCAACATGACATGGCTGACTGTGGCCGCGGGCGTGTTAAAACAACAGCAACGTAACAAGCCATGTTTATGAAATCTGAATCCGTTCCAAATTCATTGAACCCCCTTTGCCCATAATTCCTCTGGAATTTCTAACTCGAAACAGGATATTGTCTGGATATTGTCTGGCTCTACTATATATCAACTAACTCCCTCCCTTGCAGCTAGTGTGCGTGTGTGTTGTGCATGTGTGTGTTGTGCATGTGTGTGTGTTGGGACTGGGGGGGTTCTTCTTCTCCTTGGTTAGAACCAAGTCTCACTTTCACAAGGTGGGTTTTATAGGAGGTCAGAGGGCAGAGCAGCCCAGCGCTGTGCAGGACTGAGCTGAAATCAAAGATCCAGACACTCCCACGGGGAGGTCAGCATGGTAAGAGAACGGCTTGTGTTTTACTAGTGGAAAAACCTCCACTGAAGGGTAATTTCATTACAGCTTCAGGCGGCCATTTCTCACTTAAGCCCTCGTATATCCCACTGCCCAGTCTGCAAGCCCCTCTGGTGGGACGTTCTATGGCGCACACACCTACACCAGCGCGTACACAATATCTAAGGGGAAATGTGAATAGTCACAGCTACTATTCACTGCAGAGAGTAGGGATACTCACAACTTCTCACTGATTCTGATAGAGGCTCTCTATCCATTGACACGTCTTTTTGGGTCTCCAGCATCTTAAAGACACACAAAAGATGACACGACTCAAAATCATGGACAGAAATGTTTGCTTGGGATTAAACACACTGAGTAGATATAAACCCTGTACAAACCTACTAATATCTAATATACCTACAGGGTTTATATCTACTAATATATAATATACCTACAGGGTTTATATCTACTAATATCTAATATACCTACAGGGTTTATACCTACTAATATCTAATATACCTACAGGGTTTATATCTACTAATATCTAATATACCTACAGGGTTTCTACCTACTAATATCTAATATACCTACAGGGTTTATACCTACTAATATCTAATATACCTACAGGGTTTATATCTACTAATATATAATATACCTACAGGGTTTATACCTACTAATATCTAATATACCTACAGGGTTTATATCTACTAATATCTAATATACCTACAGGGTTTCTACCTACTAATATCTAATATACCTACAGGGTTTCTACCTACTAATATCTAATATACCTACAGGGTTTCTACCTACTAATATCTAATATACCTACAGGGTTTCTACCTACTGATATCTAATATACCTACAGGGTTTCTACCTACTAATATCTAATATACCTACAGGGTTTATATCTACTAATATCTAATATACCTACAGGGTTTATATCTACTAATATCTAATATACCTACAGGGTTTATACCTACTAATATCTAATATACCAACAGGGTTTATACCTACTAATATCTAATATACCTACAGGGTTTATACCTACTAATATCTAATATACCTACAGGGTTTATATCTACTAATATCTAATATACCTACAGGGTTTATACCTACTAATATCTAATATACCTACAGGGTTTCTACCTACTAATATCTAATATACCTACAGGGTTTCTACCTACTAATATCTAATATACCTACAGGGTTTATATCTACTAATATCTAATATACCTACAGGGTTTATATCTACTAATATCTAATATACCTACAGGGTTTATATCTACTAATATCTAATATACCTACAGGGTTTATATCTACTAATATCTAATATACCTACAGGGTTTATATCTGCTAATATCTAATATACCTACAGGGTTTATATCTACTAATATCTAATATACCTACAGGGTTTATATCTACTAATATCTAATATACCTACAGGGTTTATACCTACTAATATCTAATATACCTACAGGGTTTATACCTACTAATATCTAATATACCTACAGGGTTTATATCTACTAATATCTAATATACCTACAGGGTTTATACCTACTAATATCTAATATACCTACAGGGTTTATATCTACTAATATCTAATATACCTACAGGGTTTATACCTACTAATATCTAATATACCTACAGGGTTTATACCTACTAATATCTAATATACCTACAGGGTTTATACCTACTAATATCTAATATACCTACAGGGTTTATATCTACTAATATCTAATATACCTACAGGGTTTATATCTACTAATATATAATATACCTACAGGGTTTATATCTGCTAATATCTAATATACCTACATGGTTTATATCTGCTAATATCTAATATACCTACAGGGTTTATATCTACTAATATCTAATATACCTACAGGGTTTATATCTGCTAATATCTAATATACCTAAAGGGTTTATATCTGCTAATATCTAATATACCTACAGGGTTTATATCTACTAATATCTAATATACCTACAGGGTTTATACCTACTAATATCTAATATACCTACAGGGTTTATATCTACTAATATCTAATATACCTACAGGGTTTATATCTACTAATATCTAATATACCTACAGGGTTTATATCTGCTAATATCTAACATACCTAAAGGGTTTATATCTGCTAATATACCTACAGGGTTTATATCTACTAATATCTAATATACCTACAGGGTTTATACCTACTAATATCTAATATACCTACAGGGTTTATATCTGCTAATATCTAATATACCTACAGGGTTTATATCTGCTAATATCTAATATACCTACAGGGTTTATACCTACTAATATCTAATATACCTACAGGGTTTATATATACTAATATCTAATATACCTACAGGGTTTACACCTACTAATATCTAATATACCTAAAGGGTTTATACCTACTAATATCTAATATACCTACAGGGTTTATACCTACTAATATCTAATATACCTACAGGGTTTATATCTGCTAATATCTAATATACCTACAGGGTTTATATCTGCTAATATCTAATATACCTACAGGGTTTATATCTACTAATATCTAATATACCTACAGGGTTTATATCTACTAATATCTAATATACCTACAGGGTTTATACCTACTAATATCTAATATACCTACAGGGTTTATATCTACTAATATCTAATATACCTACAGGGTTTCTACCTACTAATATCTAATATACCTACAGGGTTTCTACCTACTAATATCTAATATACCTACAGGGTTTATATCTACTAATATCTAATATACCTACAGGGTTTATATCTGCTAATATCTAATATACCTACAGGGTTTATATCTGCTAATATCTAATATACCTAAAGGGTTTATATCTACTAATATCTAATATACCTACAGGGTTTATATCTGCTAATATCTAATATACCTACAGGGTTTATATCTGCTAATATCTAATATACCTACAGGGTTTATATCTGCTAATATCTAATATACCTAAAGGGTTTATATCTACTAATATCTAATATACCTACAGGGTTTATATCTGCTAATATCTAATATACCTACAGGGTTTATATCTGCTAATATCTAATATACCTACAGGGTTTATATCTACTAATATCTAATATACCTACAGGGTTTATATCTACTAATATCTAATATACCTACAGGGTTTATATCTGCTAATATCTAATATACCTACAGGGTTTATATCTGCTAATATCTAATATACCTACAGGGTTTATATCTACTAATATCTAATATACCTACAGGGTTTATATCTACTAATATCTAATATACCTACAGGGTTTCTACCTACTAATATCTAATATACCTACAGGGTTTATATCTACTAATATCTAATATACCTACAGGGTTTATATCTACTAATATCTAATATACCTACAGGGTTTATATCTACTAATATCTAATATACCTAAAGGGTTTATACCTACTAATATCTAATATACCTACAGGGTTTATATCTACTAATATCTAATATACCTACAGGGTTTATACCTGCTAATATCTAATATACCTAAAGGGTTTATACCTACTAATATCTAATATACCTACAGGGTTTATACCTACTAATATCTAATATACCTACAGGGTTTATACCTACTAATATCTAATATACCTACAGGGTTTATATCTGCTAATATCTAATATACCTACAGGGTTTATACCTACTAATATCTAATATACCTACAGGGTTTATATCTACTAATATCTAATATACCTACAGGGTTTATATCTGCTAATATCTAATATACCTAAAGGGTTTATACCTACTAATATCTAATATACCTACAGGGTTTATACCTACTAATATCTAATATACCTACAGGGTTTATATCTGCTAATATCTAATATACCTACAGGGTTTATATCTGCTAATATCTAATATACCTAAAGGGTTTATATCTACTAATATCTAATATACCTACAGGGTTTATATCTGCTAATATCTAATATACCTACAGGGTTTATACCTACTAATATCTAATATACCTACAGGGTTTATACCTACTAATATCTAATATACAGTGGAGAAAAAAAGTATTTAGTCAGCCACCAATTGTGCAAGTTCTCCCACTTAAAAAGATGAGAGAGGCCTGTAATTTTCATCATAGGTACACGTCAACTATGACAGACAAATTGAGGAAAAAAAATCCAGAAAATCACATTGTAGGATTTTTTATGAATTTATTTGCAAATTATGGTGGAAAATAAGTATTTGGTCACCTACAAACAAGCAAGATTTCTGGCTCTCACAGACCTGTAACTTCTTCTTTAAGAGGCTCCTCTGTCCTCCTCTCGTTACCTGTATTAATGGCACCTGTTTGAACTTGTTATCAGTATAAAAGACACCTGTCCACAACCTCAAACAGTCACACTCCAAACTCCACTATGGCCAAGACCAAAGAGCTGTCAAAGGACACCAGAAACTAAATTGTAGACCTGCACCAGGCTGGGAAGACTGAATATGCAATAGGTAAGCAGCTTGATTTGAAGAAATCAACTGTGGGAGTAATTATTAGGAAATGGAAGACATACAAGACCACTGATAATCTCCCTCGATATGGGGCTCCACGCAAGATCTTACCCCGTGGGGTCAAAATGATCACAAGAACGGTGAGCAAAAATCCCAGAACCACACGGGGGGACCTAGTGAATGACCTGCAGAGAGCTGGGACCAAAGTAACAAAGCCTACCATCAGTAACACACTACGCCGCCAGGGACTCAAATCCTGCAGTGCCAGACGTGTCCCCCTGCTTAAGCCAGTACATGTCCAGGCCCGTCTGAAGTTTGCTAGAGTGCATTTGGATGATCCAGAAGAGGATTGGGAGAATGTCATATGGTCAGATGAAACCAAAATAGAACTTTTTGGTAAAAACTAAACTCGTCGTGTTTGGAGGACAAAGAATGCTGAGTTGCATCCAAAGAACACCATACCTACTGTGAAGCATGGGGGTGGAAACATCATGCTTTGGGGCTGTTTTTCTGCAAAGGGACCAGGACGACTGATCCGTGTAAAGGAAAGAATGAATGGGGCCATGTATCGTGAGATTTTGAGTGAAAACCTCCTTCCATCAGCAAGGGCATTGAAGATGAAACATGGCTGGGTCTTTCAGCATGACAATGATCCCAAACACCCCGCCCGGGCAACGAAGGAGTGGCTTCGTAAGAAGCATTTCAAGGTCCTGGAGTGGCCTAGCCAGTCTCCAGATCTCAACCCCATAGAAAATCTTTGGAGGGAGTTGAAAGTCCGTGTTGCCCAGCGACAGCCGCAAAACATCACTGCTCTAGAAGAGATCTGCATGGAGGAATGGGCCAAAGTACCAGCAACAGTGTGTGAAAACCTTGTGAAGACTTACAGAAAATGTTTGACCTGTGTCATTGCCAACAAAGGGTATATAACAAAGTATTGAGAAACTTTTGTTATTGACCAAATACTTATTTTCCACCATAATTTGCAAATAAATTCATTAAAAATCCAACAATGTGATTTTCTGGATTTTTTTTCTTCATTTTGTCTGTCATAGTTGACGTGTACCTATGATGAAAATTACAGGCCTCTCTCATCTTTTTAAGTGGGAGAACTTGCACAATTGGTGGCTGACTAAATACTTTTTTTCCCCACTGTACCTACAGGGTTTATACCTACTAATATCTAATATACCTACAGGGTTTATACCTACTAATATCTAATATACCTACAGGGTTTATACCTACTAATATCTAATATACCTACAGGGTTTATACCTACTAATATCTAATATACCTACAGGGTTTATATCTGCTAATATCTAATATACCTACAGGGTTTATACCTACTAATATCTAATATACCTACAGGGTTTATACCTACTAATATCTAATATACCTACAGGGTTTATATCTACTAATATCTAATATACCTACAGGGTTTATATCTACTAATATCTAATATACCTACAGGGTTTATACCTACTAATATCTAATATACCTACAGGGTTTATACCTACTAATATCTAATATACCTACAGGGTTTATACCTACTAATATCTAATATACCTACAGGGTTTATACCTACTAATATCTAATATACCTACAGGGTTTATATCTACTAATATCTAATATACCTACAGGGTTTATACCTACTAATATCTAATATACCTACAGGGTTTATACCTACTAATATCTAATATACCTACAGGGTTTATACCTACTAATATCTAATATACCTACAGGGTTTATATCTACTAATATCTAATATACCTACAGGGTTTATATCTACTAATATCTAATATACCTACAGGGTTTATACCTACTAATATCTAATATACCTACAGGGTTTATACCTACTAATATCTAATATACCTACAGGGTTTATACCTACTAATATCTAATATACCTACAGGGTTTATACCTACTAATATCTAATATACCTACAGGGTTTATATCTACTAATATCTAATATACCTACAGGGTTTATACCTACTAATATCTAATATACCTACAGGGTTTCTACCTACTGATATCTAATATACCTACAGGGTTTATATCTACTAATATCTAATATACCTACAGGGTTTATACCTACTAATATCTAATATACCTACAGGGTTTATATCTACTAATATCTAATATACCTACAGGGTTTATATCTACTAATATCTAATATACCTACAGGGTTTCTACCTACTAATATCTAATATACCTACAGGGTTTATATCTACTAATATCTAATATACCTACAGGGTTTATATCTACTAATATCTAATATACCTACAGGGTTTATACCTACTAATATCTAATATACCTACAGGGTTTATACCTACTAATATCTAATATACCTACAGGGTTTATACCTACTAATATCTAATATACCTACAGGGTTTATACCTACTAATATCTAATATACCTACAGGGTTTATATCTACTAATATCTAATATACCTACAGGGTTTATATCTACTAATATCTAATATACCTACAGGGTTTATACCTACTAATATCTAATATACCTACAGGGTTTATACCTACTAATATCTAATATACCTACAGGGTTTATATCTACTAATATCTAATATACCTACAGGGTTTATACCTACTAATATCTAATATCAAGTCATCGCTATTCCTACCCTGATCTGTTCTTTGAGGTATTCAGCTCTGGTCATTAGGCTCTTGATCTGCAAAGTGAGAGGTGGTGTTTAGTATGTAATCCATGCACAGTGATTCACATTCTCCTATCTATAACGTCTGGGGGCGTGATGATGATGATGATGAGGGTAGACCAAGGTGGATGGCTTCCTATAATGACCCTTTAAAAGAGGGTAGAATAATCATCCTGACCGAGACAGAGGCAGTTGCATCCACCCAGACTCCAACCTTTTATATCATATTAACCTCAATACCAAGGCTGTAATACTATCAAATTACACCCAAAGTAAGATTACAACTGTAATATAAATGTATTAACCCACCAGCTAGATCAAGGCTGGTGTTCTTATATGATAAGCCCAGGCATATTGAACTGGGAATTACAGACCTGAGTTAAGAAAGGCTGAACTGTGCTCAAGAGGAGACATGAACCAACACACATGGAGACCATTCCTAGCTGCAATCGGGGCTCTTTGCATTCTCACACACATGCTTTGGATCTGCAGTCCTCCCCAGCGTTAGATTATTACAGCCACATCTGAATTTACTTAAGCCAAGCGCCTATAAAACTTCAAATAGGGAGGTCTATGAGCCCAGCTTTAAATCTCTCTCCCTCTGGGGTTTGTTGTCGAAACATTGTTGTGTGTTGTTGACCTGGTTGCTTGCAAAACAAATGCTCAAAACATGAAAGAATATAACTTTTCTTTACCACTGAATATTAATACAGTCAGACTGATTGAAGTAACTGTTGCAAGAGTATACCTCTCCACCTAAATGTCAAGGGCACGTCTTGGCTATTTCACCTGACCATTACTAGTGGAGTGGACACCATTATAGTGTCATATAACTGTGATATACGTGCACCTAACTGCAGTGTCACTGATCTATTACCTTATTAGCTTTTATTCAGGGAAACATTCACGTGACTACCAGAGAATGCTCCTGGGTGTTGTGTCCCAGATATAGCTGTGCTTGTTTGGTCTCAGAGACCTGTGTGTGTGTTTGTCTTCAGGTGATCTATGTGCCGTTATAGTGAGCACTGAACCAGGTGCCTCCTCACCCCCTCACCTCATATTCTCACCTAAACACTCTCATCCACCTCACCCCCAGTAACTCACCTCACTGTGGAGCAGCTCTCTCCTGCGCCCCTGGGCTTCAGCTGGACGACACAGACATAGAGGGGGAGGAGAGGGATAAAGAGAAGGATGGAGGGAGGGAGGGTGGAGAGAATAGAAAGAGATGGATCACTGCTCTCCCAATCACCATGTTTGCACAAGAGTGGGTCATTTACAGAGCCAGTTTGGTTGTGATAGCCCACTGAGGCTCAGGGGGAACCCTTGAAACTGAAGCACCGTTTCCTCAATTAGCCTGCCTGAGGAGGAGGAGAGGGGACCAGTTCTCCAGCAGAAAGGCATTCTGGGAAGAGAACGTAATCAACAAAAGGCTATAGTGAGACAAAAGGGACATTGTTTTCTCCCACAATCCCCCTGGTCTCGCTGACGTCTGACGTGCCACGTTCCCGATCCCCCTGATCCATCAGAAGATAATTTAACAACTCAAGCCGTCTCTTCTCTATTAGACAGATAATAGTTTTTATTTGTTTCCAGTGTGTAATAACATTGAGAAATGAACTGTTGGGCTCTCAATGGGAACCAGATGGCAGCGAGCGGCTCTATACCACACACAGGGCGCTGGCACCAGGTCCAATCCACAGCTCAAAGACACATCTGGCTCCAGCTCCACCATCATCCCCATCCCGCCTGCCTGCCTGGCCTCCCTCCGCCATTAGGACCATCTCTCAGATGAGGTCATGTGGAGTCAGGGTTAATAGACACCAGGCCACAGCCTAGAGGAGTCTAATCCACATACAGACACTGAGCCAGAGCAGAGGCAGCCAGAGAGCTGAGGAGAGGAGACCATTATGGGCCACCACTGCCACCGTTTCTCTTTAATAACAATAACAGCCAGGCTCTGCTGCGGTCTCTGATGTAATAGCCTCTTAATGCTGGAGATTGAATTACTTTGTTACTCCCGGAATCCCCGCAGGGTTGTAAAATCACATCTGTGTTTATTAGAGTCCACGCAGCAGACGCTGTATGTGGCATAGATATGACTGAATAATTGTTTTCTCCATCTAAAGGACTAATATAGTCCTGTGTGATTTTCAGTGAGCAGACCTTACCTGCCAGGGCTAGCAGTAGTTCTCCCAGACTCTGCTGGTACAGAGCCAGTGTGTCATGGTCCTCCATCCCATTCTCCTCCTGGAATGGAATACAAGTGTGTTATGAAAAGGGAAGCCGTACCACTATGGTATAGTAGTCCACTCTCAAGAAAGCCCCCAGATCCCATAGCTGCAGCCTTCACTACAGGCCAAGTTCAAACCTGCTGTAGACAGCATCTACAAGCCACTACCACCCTCCCAGCTCTCTCACTCCTCTCTGGTAGTCTCCCCAGAGCCCCATCATCATTCCATGCCCTGCTCATGATACCCAGTCCCCTCAGCTTACCATGGAGATGGCTGTAGATGCCAGCTCCAGCGCAGCCAGCATGCGTGGTTGGTCACGGGACATCTCTGAGAGGGGGACAGAGAGAGAGTAAGGTTTGGACCTGAGGCCTTCTCAGAACACCTCCTCTAGGTACTTTTCAATACCCAGTTACACTTGATAACATGCTCCTTAGGGAGTGTGTTATGAATGTGTTTTCAAGTCCTTACGAAGGTTCCCTTCAAATAAAGTAGGGTTCAAATTAGGTCCTCTATATAAGGGTAATGGAATACGGTATCTATGCTGTACAACGGCTAAAGTTAGCTGTATTACCTCTCAGGATGTCTCTGGTGGACTTGAACTGCTCAAAGCAGAGTCTGTTGTCTGCACCCACCAGCGCTTTCAGCTCCTCTGCTCTGGACACATACTGACTAACCTGCAGGAGGGGTTTATATTGCTTACATTGACTTAATTATATTATGTCATCCATAACATGTGTTTTTCATCCATGCCATACGTTATTCATATTATTCAAATAATTTCAGTCCAGCCTTTGGGGTATGAAAATACAATAGACCAAATATACTTTGTGTACTCTGTACCTTTTGCCTAAGGGCATCTTTACGCAGTCTGTCTGTCTCATCTGGAAAGGGGAGAGAATATATATTTCTTAGACAGTTACCAATAGTGTTCTGATCATGTCATCTCCAGTTCTGTGAGCTTGAATCCCTTTTCAGTTGATGTTGGACTGTGGTACGGAATTAGACATTAGATAGATGAGAGACCTGAGAGAAGTTGTGATTGTGGCAGGTAGTGGCTGTGCATGTTGCTCTTACAGTGAACAGCGGGGACAAAGTGCTCCAGCGCACTGCAGTACAGAGACAGAGCAGCCGATCTATCCCCCTCCTGGTCCTTCTGAACAGCTTTCAGGACCAGATCCTTCTGCAAGATGAGACAGACATCGAGTCACAACAACACATCTAACTCTCTCTCACACACCCGCATGCACACGCACACGCACACACACACCGCTTTCCCCAGGCTCTCTGCGCTGGGCATGTGCTCGAGGTCCACCCAGGGGTGGGAGAAGAACTGAGTAAAGGTGAGGCGGGTGTCAGGGTCCCTGTCCAGCAGCCGCAGCAGTAAGTCCCTGCAGTTCCTGGATACTCTGGCCCCCACAGGCAGCTGGGACACACAACACAACCAGAGGACCACAATGTTTTTTATAAGAAGTTGCAAAACGTACTTTGAGTTATCCTTGATGATTTTAAATGCAGGGTGTCCACCTGTGGCTGGAATTATATTTTTAAATGGTCAAATAAATTATATCTATCTTCCAACTAATTACACTCTGTTAGGACCACTGGCTGAGGAGGAGACTGTAGAACCCACACTGGCACAGGAGTGTCCCTTCCACTGAGAGATAAGGTTTATTGAGCAAGTGTGCCACCCTGTGGTGGCAAATAAACTCACAGGCGAAATAATGTTCATTCTGGTGACCACTCTTAGAAGAATCAATCATTGCTACCACACACTTCGTTAGATAGATGTAACAGAGCTTACCTCGATGGGCTTGTCACTGCGGATCTTCTCCTCCAGTTCAGCATAGGATCTGGAGGCAAATGGTGCCCGGCCAAATAGTGTCTCTACATACAGAAGGAAGAACAACAAATAAATGACAAGAGTAAGTGAGAAAGCAATATAAACTTAAACCATCTTCGGCATTCAGAGCAGTAACGTTGAAGTTTGATGTCACTGAAATGTCTGGTTTGTGCTTAAGAGAGCATAGAGTGTTCTTGATGGGACAGTGTTCTATTTAATTGCATGGAGAGAGTTCTCCATTTAAATGTGATCTCACCATACAGGATGACTCCCACAGACCAGAGGTCAACCCTGGAGTCATACTGCCGTCGACACACCATCTCAGGGGCCATGTAGAGAGGAGAGCCCCTCAGAGCACTCTGCTCATCCCACGGAGACATGTAACTTGCAAAGCCAAAATCTGAAAACAGCATAGGGCAAAAATGTGTCAGTGCAAAGGGCACTAGACTAGTCTCAGTCAAGACTGTGATACACCTGGTAATACTAGGAGCAGTATTACAAAATCCTCTAATGCATGATTCAGTGATGCAACTGTTGCATTCCATCTTTTTTTTTTTATGTCACAACTGAATAGTGCAGAGACAGTGCCACCAATAACCTCTGGCATATTGGCAATGCTATGATTTCACAGCTATGTTTCATATCACAGTCCCATGGTAATTAAATGCAAGAGATTAATAAAGATAGAAATGTGACCAAAAAAATACTGTATGTAAGTGTGATTGTGGCACTTGGCAGTGCGCTGTACCTGCTAGTTTAAGGACAGAACCACTGAGCAGAATGTTCTGGGGTTTCAGGTCCAGATGGGAGATGTTATGATTATGGAGAAACTGAAGAGCGCAGGCTGTTTTCAGACATGGAGCAAGAGAAGAGAGAGTGGGAGAGAGAGTGCCTTATTGCTGTTGGTCCTACCATTTTTTGTTATATGTATACTTTGACAATCAATGTAAGTCATTTAACTTGTCATGTCAATAAAGTCTACTGAATTGATTTGAGAGAGAGAGAGAGAGAGAGAGAGAGAGAGAGAGAGAGAGAGAGAGAGAGAGAGAGCTTTGACTATGTACAGACTCAGTGAGCATAGCCTTGCTATTGAGAAAGGCCGCCGTAGGCAGACCTGGCTCTCAAGAGAAGACAGGCTATGTGCACACTGCCCACAAAATGAGGTGGAAACTGAGCTGCACTTCCTAACCTCCTGCCAAATGTATGACCATATTAGAGACACATATTTCCCTCAGATTACAGCGATCCACAAAGAATTCGAAAACAAACCCAATTTTGATAAACTCCCATATCTATTGGGGGAAATACCACAGTGTGCCATCACAGCTGCAAGATGTGTGACCTGTTGCCACAAGAAAAGGGCAACCAGTGAAGAACAAACACCATTGTAAATACAACCCATATTTATGTTTATTTATTTTCCCATTTGTACTTTAACTATTTGCACATTGTTACAACACTGTATATATACATAATATGACATTTGAAATGTCTTTATTCTTTTGGAACTTCTGAGTGTAATGTTTACTGTTAATTTTTATTGTTTATTTCACTTTTGTTTATTATCTACTTCACTTGCTTTGGCAATGTTAACATACGTTTCCCATGCCAATAAAGCCCTTAAATTGAATTGAGAGAGAGAGAGAGAGTGCGAGAAAAAAGAGAGTGGGAGAGAGAGAGAGAACTGCTCAACATCATTAAATAGTGCTCTAAAGAATGTAGGCTACTTATACCTAAAGCACCACTGACTCTGGTGTGACTCACCTATCTGCTGCAGGAAGCGTCGAGCAACCCTCTCAGGTAGCAGGCGCCTACTGTGGATGAAGCGGGACAGGTCCCCACCAGAGCACCACTCCAGGATCAGATAGATGTTCTCACTGTCCCACTGACCAAGGGCAGCGAACGGGATTAGACTCAATTCACTCAGACAAGGATATGAAATGTAGCCTGCTGAGTCCCAGATCAGTTTGTGCTGTCTTGTCTGGCAAGCAATGTGGGACTCAGGATAGCCTATATGAAATGTACTTATATGAGTGGGGATGGGCTAATTAAATATTAAACTGATTGTAAACCTGAAAGTCCTTCAGCTGAACAATGTGAGGGTGGCGAACAGTCTTCAGGATCTCAATCTCAGTCAGCAGGTTCTCCATAGACACCTTGTTCAGACTCTTCTTCCCAACCACCTTCACTGCCACCACCTCCCGGTTGTCCCCCTGCACACACATATCCAGTAGACTGAACCCTGCTGTAGTACGGAACAGGCTACAGATCCAGCTAACTCGGTCTGCAACGAATCACCTACCTTTCTGTAGGCTTTGTAAACTGTCGCATAGGTGCCACTGCCCAGCCTCTCAGTGAGAATGAAATCAGCCAGTTTCGGTGGGGCGAAGCTCGAAGCCATGATGATGATGTTCACAGTTGCATCAAAGTTGCTGTGTCTGTGGACCCCTTCACTTTAATCAAATGTAGCTACAAAAACAATGCCTAAATCTGACCAGACTGAAGTGAAACAGGAACGAAACAGGAACGTCTACAATGATGGCTGTTGCAGCTAGCTGCTACCTAGTTACAGTATAATACATAGCAGATATGGCTGACTTGCTGCTACCTAGCAAGCAATTATATTTTTACTCAGCCCATCTTCTATAGCTACCTATTCTCAATGTTCTATAACTCTCAGAAATGTGTATATTTAGACAAATATTTACCGTCATTCATGTATGAATACTGCCGAATTTGCAGAATGATTCTTCTTCTTCAAAGTTTTATTGGCAGACTACACCTATTGGTGTTTTGCCGCCACCTACTGTACAGGATATTGAAACCAACAATATTCCATTGCGGGAAGGGGGAGGGTGACATAATACAAAATACAAAAATAAATCAAACAACCATCCCACTCCTTCAGTCACATTCAAATCACATCCCTACTCAGGCTCAAGTACCTATGAGTTGCAGAATTATTGTTTACATTGCTAGCTAGCTCCACTGTGATGTCGTTGTCAGCTGATCAAAACACGTCAACACGTCGATGCTCCAAACCATGGCAAATTTTTCTACTGCCCTCTACCGGTTTGATATTTCATACTCGGTTTATCTGTAAAGGCAATCCAGAGAAGACAACCTCACATTTATTGAAATAGTTATCAGTCATTGCTAGAGTGAGACTCTTACTATGTATGTGGCTTTTACAATAGCAGCATCAAGCTGACGTTAACTGATCAAAATGTGAACGTTACAACACAAACCTAAAGCGCAAGAGGGCGCTATGACTCTCCATTCCCATTCACTGTTGACGACAGGAGGACCCAATTCCCACTTGCTGATGAAAGAGAAGAGTAATTTAAAGATGGCGGAGTGCATGGCAGCACGTTTGGCCGCGCAAGAGGAGCAGATAAAGCTCCTCACTCGGGAATTTAGCATCTTACGAGACGGGCTAAATGGTGGTCCAGACGTAGCCAGCATTCTCGCCAGTTCTCCGGAGCTGGAGAACTTACGGAGCGAGAATGAGAAGCTCAAATTTCGTCTCGTGCACCTCCGCCGGGGTCTCCAGGAAGAGCTCGCGAGGGAGGGACAGGGCAAGGGGGGCACAAACAAAGGCCAGGAGAAAACAGGGAAAGAACAACAACAACAACCAAAGAACCGCAATGCTGATAATAATAAGGTAGCTAGCTAACCACCTTAGTGCATGTATAATTGTGTGGTTGTTGTATGTGGCATATAGCTTGCTGTCCTAGTCCAGCTAGTAGTAGCCTAGGCAGCCTATAGTGTTCGCTAGATAGTGCAGATGGTGAGTGGGCATATACATTATCCAGCCATCTGCCAGATAATAATAGGGTTGTCGCTAGCTTCCATGGCCACAAAGTAATAATTATGCCTAAACCCCTCCCATTTCTACAATTTATCTTATTAACATTTTATTTTAAACCTAAACACACTGCCAACCTTATGCCTAACCCTCCCCTGCCCTATGGTCTCGAAATAGGTTGACAGCTCTGTGTGTAGTCCACTGAACATGCTTATGGAATATCATATGGATATAAGACCACAGTTCTTTCTTGTGGTTTACACTAAGTTGAACGTCAATGACAATATTTGCATGTTTTTGTTCACCTATAAATCAAACCTTTGATTTTGCACATCTGTGCAGGCAGCAACTCATGAGACCAAACCTGCTGCTCATAAGAACAACAAGAAGGAGAAGCCAGAGAACAACAAGAAAGAGAAGCCAGAGAACAACAAGAAAGAGAAGCCAGAGAAGGCACAGGGAGGAGGGGGCGGTGGCAGAGAGGTAATAATTAGGAACATTACCTCCTGAAGGTCCAATATCCCATCCATCTATTCTAGAATTCTCATGCATGCAATCAAGCTTCCCTTCAAAGTTGTGCAATATCTTTACCAATAGCCAAATAATTCCCCCCAGTTGCTTTCCCTAAGTTCCTATAAATCACCATGTTACTCTTTCCAGCTGAAACCGTGGCCTGGCTACATCTCGGAGCGCATGCAGCTGTATGAGGAGCTGAAAAAGGAGAGTGATGCCCTGCTGGCCAGGAGAGCTGCAGACAGCCAGCCCATCACTGTGGAGCTGCCAGATGGACGCAGGGTGGAGGGTCAGGCCTGGGTCACTACCCCCTACCAGCTGGCCTGTGGCATCAGGTGAGGGATCTGGAGCTTATCTTGGACCATGATATCCCGGTCCCATATCTTTTTGTGCTGTGCAGTCAACTCCTATGGCCATTGTCATGGCAAAAACGGCAGCATAGACAAACCTGGGACCAGGTTAGGAGGACCATCATGTTACTGGGAGACATCAGTTGCACCCTCTGTCTTTGCCATTGTTTGTATCAGCACATGAGAACTATGTGGTGATGGTGGTATATCGTATTTCTCTCAGTCAGGGCCTGGCTGACAATGCAGTGATTTCCCGGGTGAACGGGGACCTGTGGGACCTGGACAGACCTCTGGAGAAGAGCTGCTCACTGGAGATCCTGCGCTTTGACAATGACGATGCCCAGGCTGTGAGTATAATGTGCCCTTTGGGCTATCGTACTCTCTAATCTCTATAGTCTTTGTTCTTGGAGGTAGTAACAGAGATGTTTCCGCTCCTTGTTTCAGGTATACTGGCACTCCAGTGCTCACATCCTTGGTGAGGCCATGGAGCGTTTCTATGGAGGCTGTCTGTGTTATGGACCACCCATTGAGAATGGCTTCTACTATGACATGTTCCTCGATGGACCCCAGTAAGCATCTATCATTGTTAAGAAAAAAACAGGCTTCCAGTCTCCTTTATAAAATAATGAGCAGAAATGATACAGAGCTGGTGTAGTGAGTAGCCAATGACATGTGTTGTTACTGAGGGTTCTGTTTGACCTGTGTCCTGTCCTGGCCAGGGGGGTTTCGAGTACAGAGTTTGACTACCTGGAGGCACTGTGCAAGGCTGTGGTGAAGGAGAAACAGCCCTTCGAGAGGCTGGAGGTCAGCAAGGAGACCCTACTGAAGATGTTCAAGGTGAGAGGAGAGGACCGCTACACTGCACTACATTGGCATCTCTCCACCCTTTGGTGAAAGATTGTAGCTCGATTATATAATGTGTTATAGATGTTTCTTATTCATTGGGGTTGTGAGTAGATGGGCAGCAATTGGTATCTATTTTTTTCCAATCTGTTTGCGTCCATATTTTCAGTACAACAAATTCAAGTGTCGCATTCTGAATGAGAAAGTCACCACACCACTACAACAGTCTACAGGTAAGCAGCTCATGATGTTTAGTTGTAAATGACACATCACAGAATATTATTTGGTGTACGGCAAATATTCAGAAGACGGATTTATCATGTTGGTGAATTTGAAGAACAGAAATAGGACAGCACTCCGGTAAATAAACTTCAATTGAAATTTGTACTGCCGCACAAACGTTTCGTGTATGAGCCCTTCAGCGTGCAAGGCAATGGCAATCAATGTCACAACAACAAGACCACACAGGTGGGCATAATTATAAATTCAGTCAGTTTTGGCCCAATCAAGAGATCCCAGCAGAGGGAGCTGTGGGGGAAACATGACAATCAAATAAAGATCTATAGACACACAATACAAATACATTGTCATTACCTAAATGTTTTGCCTATTTATAACCTACTACAAAAAAACAAGAAAAATAACATTCCTCATTAAGGCCTGCTGGGGCAAGAGTGGTCAAGCGGTCTATCCAATATGTCTGTCTTTGGAGAAGTAATTCATCCCTCGCTCCTCCCCTACGTGGCGCTTTCACCAATTCAATGACCATATAACGTAATGCACTTAGTTCATGTTTATGGCTATTGAAATTCCTGTCAACGGGTGATTTTATTTTTTCATCATGGTTGCGAATGGAGCTCTTATGTTCACATATCCTTGTCTTAAGTTTATGTTTGGTCTTGCCCACATAATAAAAGTTACAGGGACACTTAAGGAGATATACAACATATTGTGTTACATGTTATTCTACCTCAGACCTTTATCCTCTCACTGGAATGGGGATGGATAAGAGAGTTCCCTCTGATCAGTTGTGACAAGGGAAATTGCCATCAGGAATGATAGACATTAAATCCAATGCTTTTTTCTTAGGCAAATCTGACTGTACTAAACAATCCTGCAAATCTGACTGTACTAAACAATCCTGTAAATTTGAGTGTCTCTTATAGCAAAACCTCAGGAGGGATTCAGACGCTTTACCAAAGCTGGGGTCGCTGTGTAATATATGCCAATGTTTATTAACCACTTCCTTGATCGACCTCGAAATGGGACTGTAGGTGGACACCAAAGTTAAGAGGAAGGAGAGGGATTCCTTTGACGTGGTTGCAGTAATGCAGTCCACTGAGTTTGTCTTACTCTCAAGGGAATTGTCCAATAATTCTTCTTTATACCCTCTTGTTTTGAATCGTTCACATAAATCTTTGGCATGTACATCAAATTATAAATCATAAAACAAATGCGCCTAATGCGAAGGAGTTGGCTATATGGTAAACTATTTCTTTAATGAATTTGAAGACACTCACTGGTCCCTGCCCTGCTAAAATTAGTTATCCACTATTTTAGATGTGGGCCTTTGATTGACCTGTGTCGTGGGCCCCACGTAAGACACACAGGAAAGATTAAAGCATTGAAGATCTACAAGGTATGTGAAGCACGCAGACAGACCACAATATCCAATCACTTCTTCAGCTGAAAAACTATGTCACAGTATCTCCTCTCCGCTCCATTCCTTTCCTGTAATATCGACAGAACTCTTCTACGTACTGGGAGGGCCGCTCGGACATGGAGACCCTGCAGCGTATCTACGGCATCTCCTTCCCAGACTCCAAGATGCTGAAGGAGTGGGAACGCTTTCAGGAGGAGGCTAGGAACAGAGACCATCGGAAGATTGGAAAGGTCAGTCCTCACAGTGGGGGAGTCACTTTGGGAGTTGATTGAGGAAGACTATTAGTGGGATCAGGTGTTTGGGTTTCTTCTGCACTGATATCTAAACACAGCCATTGAAAGAGACCCTCAATTAATATAAGGATATAATATGTTCGTATATACTGAACAAATATATAAACGCAACATGCAACAATTTCAAAAGATTTGGCTGAATTACAGTTCATATAAGGAAATCAGTCAATTTAAATAAATAATTCATTAGGCCCTAATCTATGGATTTCACATGACTGGGC
Source organism: Coregonus clupeaformis (assembly GCF_020615455.1). NCBI lineage: Eukaryota > Metazoa > Chordata > Actinopteri > Salmoniformes > Salmonidae > Coregonus > Coregonus clupeaformis. Next base: position 34,126 of record NW_025534613.1, on the reverse strand, counting down.
AGTGACGCAGCCATGGGTGGGCCTGGGAGGGCATAGGTCCACCCACTTGTGAGCCAGGCCAACCCAATGGGAGCCAGGCCCAGCCAATCAGAATGTGTTTTATCCCACAAAAGGGCATTGTTACAGACAGGGATCTTTTATTTCAACTCACGAAACATGGGACCAGCACTTTACATGTTGCTTTTATATTTTTGTTCAGTGTATTTTAGTGGTCAGTTTTATCCAAAGTGACTTACAGAACTGTCAACATTGAAAGTAACACCACTCTAATTTACTCTATTTTACAGACAGACCTATAAAGGCGTCAGCAAGCTTCAGTTCGGCGATCCGAACGAGTGTGCTCGCATACTCCCTTAAATACCTTTTGCTTGGAAAAAAGTGGAAATAGTACTGTTTGGCCATTTTGAGATGCCGTAGCCAGTATACACTTCCTAAAAAAAGTCTGAATTAATCTAAAATAACTCAAGAACTCTGAAGAATCCCTAAAGTTGACCACTCACGGACGAAGGGGCGTATACTTTGGCTCCCAAACTTCGTCTGGCCTCGAAAAAATGTGTGCCCGAACAGCCCAAAAAATACTTTCCGAAATCCAAAACGAACAAAAACATCAAGACACAATGTCTTCATAATATATGCACAAACTCTTCTGAACTGTTTCGACTGGGAAGTATGAGGACGCTTTAAGCACTGCGTGCTTAGTGTTGTTGCTTGGTTGTCCCTGTAGGGGGTGCTGTGTGTCTAACTGCATGTTGTATCAGTGAGTCATGCTATGTGAGCTCCAGCTGGTCCTCAGGCAGGCTGGATCTATCCTCCCTGTGGGAGACACAGATGGCAGCAGCCCCACGGCCAAGCCACAACTGATTAAAACACAACACTGATCTCTATATTAAACCATGGACTCACTGCTGCTTTTATTTTCATTGTTGTTAACCAGGGGGACAAAGTCTAAAGTTATTTCTGAACATGTTACTCCTATGATGGTGTGATCCTATTCATTTAGAAGTAGAGGAAACGTCTGTGGGTGTCATTCATGGACAGATTTGCTATCGTTTGATTTAACATGTTCCCCACAGAGAGGAAGCTGCCTCACTATCTGTAACTGTCAATATCTGTGAAGTCATGAAGCTTCCTCTCTGTTTGTCTCTACTGTACGACAGGAACAGGAACTGTTTTTCTTCCATGACCTGAGCCCTGGCAGCTGCTTCTTCCTCCCGCGTGGAGCCTACCTGTACAACACACTCACTGACTTCATCAGGGTAAGACAAGACCAACCAGCCTCAACCACCTACACCTGATCCTAGCCAAAAGGCAGAGAAGCAATCCGTTCAGCTTCTGCCAAGAAACTACAATACCCACCTGTAGAATTCACTATTACAGCATGTTCATGTACTACTTTGGTACTTTATAACCATAGTAACCATTAGAATGCTGAAGTTCAGTACCACTCAGTCATGCTGTGATCTGGTGACTGTACTGTGCAGGAGGAGTACTGTAGAAGAGGTTTCCAGGAGGTGGCCTCTCCTAACATCTATAACAGTAAGCTGTGGGAGACTTCTGGCCACTGGCAGCACTACAGCGACAACATGTTCTCCTTCCCAGTGGAGCAGGACATCTTTGCACTGAAGCCCATGAACTGTCCTGGACACTGGTAGGTACATTGGTTTGTTATTGGGCCGATTTCCCGGACACATATTAAGCCTGGTCCTGGACTAAAAACCAACTCCGTGGCCTTGTGGTTAGAGTGTCCGCCCTGAGAATGGAGGGTTGGGAGTTCAATCCCCGGTCGAGTCATACCAAAGACCCAATGTGTCTGCTTGGAACTCAGCATTAAGGAGATAGATTGGGGGTAAGGCCCTGCAATAGTCTAGCGTCCTCTCCAGGGGGTGTACTTATACATCATGCTGCAGAAACAGGAGATGCAAGGCCACTTGCTTGCTTACTTACTTACTGGACTAAAAACCATGCTCAATGGAGAATATCCACTGAAATAACTTTTTACTCCAGGACTAGGCTTAATCTTTGTCTGGGAAACAGGCCCTTCCTATATGTTATTGGTTAATATGAAAGTATGATGGTTTATAAGGAAGGGACTTTCAAAGCATTTATGTAACCTTAACTCCTCCCATTGCTTCAACGGCATATCTTATCATCCATCACCCTCTCTTTCCGTCCACCTTCTCCTGGATCCTCCCATCCTCTTCTTCCTCAGTCTGATGTTCAGCCACAGGCCTCGGTCGTGGAGGGAGCTGCCTCTGAGACTGGCTGATTTCGGGGTGCTCCATAGGAATGAGCTTTCAGGGACACTGACCGGCCTTACGAGGGTGCGCCGCTTCCAACAGGATGATGCTCACATCTTCTGCACAATGGAACAGGTAGGTGACCAGACCAGCTATGGCTATTGAAGAGGAACATCTTATTAAAGTAGCTAGGTACCAGGGTTGTGGTCAATTCCATTTCAATTCAGGAAGTAAATAGACATTTTTGTTCCAATTTTCCTCATTGCTTCTTGAAATGGAATTGACCCCAACCCTGCTGGGTACTTAACCTCCTTGCCATTCAGATGACCCTCTGTATTCCCTTGCTCTCTCCTGCAGATTGAGTCTGAGATGAAGGGCTGTCTGGACTTCCTCCGCTGTGTCTACGATGTCTTTGGCTTCTCTTTCCAGCTGCACCTCTCAACCCGTCCAGAGAAGTACCTAGGAGATATCGCTGTCTGGAACCAGGCTGAGAAGGTAGAATTAAACATGCGTGCGTGTCCATTAAATATTCCTGAAATGTCACATAAAAAAACATCATTTAAAGAAAGAATGACTCTCACGAAATGACCCAGAATATATTTTAAATGTATGTTAATTGATTCCCTCTATTTGAAAGCAACTGGAAAACAGCCTGAATGAGTTTGGGGAGCCATGGAAACTAAACCCCGGAGACGGTGCTTTCTATGGACCCAAGGTTTGTATTACAACCACTGATATTTCCTTGCTATATATTTTCTTCACCCCTTCAATTAAATAAGGTCTAGAATGATCAGGAAATCAATGTAATTAAATGTTTGTAGCTATTATAGCCATCTATTTCCCTGATAGATATTGCATTCCCCCTTCAATTAAGTAAGGTCTAAAACTCTCAGGAAGTAATACTTTTGTTGTGCCATTTCAGATTGACATTAAGATCAAAGATGCTATTGGCCGGTATCATCAATGTGCAACCATTCAGCTGGACTTCCAGCTTCCCATCCGCTTTAACCTGACCTTTGTGGGGTGAGTGAGTCACCTAATCAAACTAGTCGTGACACAATGCTGAGTCTGTATCCTGTTATAGGAGGCAAGATTAGTCAGTAATCCCTCCTTCAATACGAGTTCTCACCTGAACACTTTGTACTAGAAAGTTGATTTAAAAGTCCTTAAAATAAAAAAAATTCAAGTAGTTTTTTAATGAGGTAGAGAACATTATGAAGCTCTATAAACAACTGTATAAATTATATTCATAAAGGTCATACCAGTCACACTTTTTTATCTCAATGAGACTAACCTTTACAAATAAAGGTTGAATAAATGTTTAAATAAGTAGTTGTAATTGAACATGAAGTGGTGCTGTGACTGATAGTGATGTTTAATCCTGTTAACCCTGTGACAGGAAGGAGGGGGATGACAAAGCGAGGCCTGTCATCATCCACCGGGCCATTCTAGGCTCTGTGGAGAGGATGATAGCCATCCTCACTGAGAACTACGCAGGGAAATGGTGAGTAGCAAAGAGGACCAATTAATTTGTTGAGTGTTACATAAGATGCAATCATAGACTGAAAAATCAGTCATGTATATAGATGTTTTTTCTGCTCTTAAATGTCTTAATTATGTGTGTGTGTGTGTATGTATGTATGTATGTATGTGCGTGTGTATGTATGTATGTATGTATATATATATATATATATATATATATACAGTGGGGAAAAAAAGTATTTAGTCAGTCACCAATTGTGCAAGTTCTCCCACTTAAAAAGATGAGAGAGGCCTGTAATTTTCATCATAGGTACACATCAACTATGACAGACAAAATGAGAAAAAATATTCCAGAAAATCACATTGTAGGATTTTTAATGAATTTATTTGCAAATTATGGTGGAAAATAAGTATTTGGTCAACAACAAAAGTTTCTCAATACTTTGTTATATACCATTTGTTGGCAATGACACAGGTCAAACGTTTTCTGTAAGTCTTCACAAGGTTTTCACAAACTGTTGCTGGTATTTTGGCCCATTCATCCATGCAGTTCTCCTCTAGAGCAGTGAGGTTTTGGGGCTGTCGCTGGGCAACATGGACTTTCAACTCCCTCCAAAGATTTTCTATGGGGTTGAGATCTGGAGACTGGCTAGGCCACTCCAGGACCTTGAAATGCTTCTTACGAAGCCACTCCTTCGTTGCCCGGGCGGTGTGTTTGGGATCATTGTCATGCTGAAAGACCCAGCCACGTTTCATCTTCAATGCCCTTGCTGATGGAAGGAGGTTTTCACTCAAAATCTCACGATACATGGCCCCATTCATTCTTTCCTTTACACGGATCAGTCGTCCTGGTCCCTTTGCAGAAAAACAGCCCCAAAGCATGATGTTTCCACCCCCCATGCTTCACAGTAGGTATGGTGTTCTTTGGATGCAACTCAGCATTCTTTGTCCTCCAAACACGACGAGTTGAGTTTTTACCAAAAAGTTATATTTTGGTTTCATCTGACCATATGACATTCTCCCAATCCTCTTCTGGATCATCCAAATGCACTCTAGCAAACTTCAGACGGGCCTGGACATGTACTGGCTTAAGCAGGGGGACACGTCTGGCACTGCAGGATTTGAGTCACTGGCGCGTAGTGTGTTACTGATGGTAGGCTTTGTTACTTTGGTCCCAGCTCTCTGCAGGTCATTCACTAGGTCCCCCGTGTGGTTCTGGGATTTTTGCTCACTGTTCTTGTGATCATTTTGACCCCACGGGGTGAGATCTTGCGTGGAGCCCCAGATCGAGGGAGATTATCAGTGGTCTTGTATGTCTTCCATTTCCTAATAATTGCTCCCACAGTTGATTTCTTCAAACCAAGCTGCTTACCTATTGCAGATGCAGTCTTCCCAGCCTGGTGCAGGTCTACAATTTTGTTTCTGGTGTCCTTTGACAGCTCTTTGGTCTTGGCCATAGTGGAGTTTGGAGTGTGACTGTTTGAGGTTGTGGACAGGTGTCTTTTATACTGATAACAAGTTCAAACAGGTGCCATTAATACAGGTAACGAGTGGAGGACAGAGGAGCCTCTTAAAGAAGAAGTTACAGGTCTGTGAGAGCCAGAAATCTTGCTTGTTTGTAGGTGACCAAATACTTATTTTCCACCATCATTTGCAAATAAATTAATTAAAAATCCTACAATGTGATTTTCTGGATTTTTTTTTCTCATTTTGTCTATAATAGTTGACGTGTACCTATGATGAAAATTACAGGCCTCTCTCATCTTTTTAAGTGGGAGAACTTGCACAATTGGTGGCTGACTAAATACTTTTTTTCCCCACTGTATATATATATATATATATATATACACACACACACACACACAGTGGGGAGAACAAGTATTTGATACACTGCCTTTGATACACTGCCGATTTTGCAGGTTTTCCTACTTACAAAGCATGTAGAGGTCTGTAATTTTTATCATAGGTACACTTCAACTGTGAGAGACGGAATCTAAAAAAATCCAGAAAATCACATTGTATGATTTTTAAGTAATTAATTTGCATTTTATTGCATGACATAAGTATTTGATCACCTACCAACCAGTACGAATTCTGGCTCTCACAGACCTGTTAGTTTTTCTTAAAGAAGCCCTCCTGTTCTCCACTCATTACCTGTATTAACTGCACCTGTTTGAACTTGTTACCTGTATAAAAGACACCTGTCCAAAAATTGTAGACCTGCACAAGGCTGGGATGGGCTACAGGACAATAGGCAAGCAGCTTGGTGAGAAGGCAACAACTGTTGGCGCAATTATTAGAAAATGGAAGAAGTTCAAGATGACGGTCAATCACCCTCGGTCTGGGGCTCCATGCAAGATCTCACCTCGTGGGACATCAATGATCATGAGGAAGGTGAGGGATCAGCCCAGAACTACACGGCAGGACCTGGTCAATGACCTGAAGAGAGCTGGGACCACAGTCTCAAAGAAAACCATTAGTAACACACTACGCCGTCATGGATTAAAATCCTGCAGCGCACGCAAGGTCCCCCTGCTCAAGCCAGCGCATGTCCAGGCCCATCTGAAGTTTGCCAATGACCATCTGGATGATCCAGAGGAGGAATGGGAGAAGGTAATGTGGTCTGATGAGACAAAAATATAGCTTTTTGGTCTAAACTCCACTCGCCGTGTTTGGAGGAAGAAGAAGGATGAGTACAACCCCAAGAACACCATCCCAACCGTGAAGCATGGAGTTGGAAACATCATTCTTTGGGGATGCTTTTCTGCAAAGGGGACAGGACGACTGCACCGTATTGAGGGGAGGATGGATGGGGCCATGTATCGCGAGATCTTGGCCAACAACCTCCTTCCCTCAGTAAGAGCATTGAAGATGGGTCGTGGCTGGGTCTTCCAGCATGACAAAGACCCGAAACACACAGCCAGGGCAACTAAGGAGTGGCTCCGTAAGAAGCATCTCAAGGTCCTGGAGTGGCCTAGCCATTCTCCAGACCTGAACCCAATAGAAAATCTTTGGAGGGAGCTGAAAGTCCGTATTGCCCAGCGACAGCCCCGAAACCTGAAGGATCTGGAGAAGGTCTGTATTGAGGAGTGGGCCAAAATCCCTGCTGCAGTGAGTGCAAACCTGGTCAAGACCTACAGGAAACGTATGATCTCTGTAATTGCAAACAAAGGTTTCTGTACCAAATATTAAGTTCTGCTTTTCTGATGTATCAAATACTTATGTCATGCAATAAAATGCAAATGAATTACTTCAAAATCATACAATGTGATTTTCTGGATTTTTGTTTTAGATTCTGTCTCTCACAGTTGAAGTGTACCTATGATAAAAATTACAGACCTCTACATGCTTTGTAAGTAGGAAAACCTGCAAAATCGGCAGGTTATCAAATACGTGTTCTCCCCACTGTATATAGTGTTTTGATTTGCTACTTATCCAGCCATAATGTTTCTTCTCCAGGCCCCTCTGGCTGTCCCCACGTCAGGTGATGTTTGTGCCTGTCAACCCTACCTGTGAAGAATATGCCAAGAGGGTAAGCCTTCTATCTCCCAAACTTGTCTTCCTTTCATATTTCTACAGTTTATGATCAGGGCCGGATTAAGAAATCATAGGCCCTTCCCGGTACACCATCATTTTCTGTGAACAAATCTGTGTACCAAGATGCAAATTTGATGCATGGTACATTTACTGTTGAAGAAAAGCGTCTTTATAGTAAAGCCATAATAACGTTTGCCATGTGGCATAGGCTACAGTTGAGCAGAGGCAGTTCCTCATCATTTACATGACAGAAGGCATTAGCTGAATCTTTTTTAATACCACACAAATGACTGAAATGAGTGGCTACTCTGACTGACAAATTGAGATCAATCTGGTCTTGAATTCAAACAAACAATAGCCCAGGCCAATGAAATGACAAACAGATTGTACGATATAAGGAGGAAATATATATACGGTATATATATATACACACACACACACAGTAGGCTACTAAATAACATTTCCAGTGGCACACTGACTCACCTAATGAAGATTAAACCATAAGCTACTCACTTCAAAAGGCAAACCGACAGCTGCAACCAATCATAGAAATATAATCCATAGATGGCAGTTCCCATTCAAGTCAGGACTGGCATCCATTGCTAGTGTAGCCATGAGTTTAACAGTCAAATTGCCAGGGTAAGAGGTTACAAAACCCTTCTATGGATTATATGTCTATGGCCACAATGAAACAAGCTGTATATTTGGTGTGCATGCTCCCAAACTGCAGCCTTTGTGACTGTAGGCATACCGGTAACTGCCAAAATAAAGGAAACATTTGAGTAAATGAGGAATACAAACTAAATGTTATGGTGTGGGGTGCAGTTTCATGGCATAATTTAGGTCCACTTGTAAAATCTATGGCAAGGTGCATTGAAGCTGTTCTGGCAGCTCGTGGTGGCCCAACACACTTTTAAGACACTTTGTGTTGGTGTTTCCTTTATTTTGGCAGATACCTGTATGTGCATGTGATAAATTAATCTGGTTAATTTGTATTAACTATTGATACGCTATGGTTAAATTATGCTCTGTGGTGTATTTTGAACATGCTGAGTGGGCTCCTGTGGTTGGATTAAAAAAAAAGTGTGTGTGTGTGTATATGTATGAGATATATATATATATATCATACACTGAACAAAAATATAAATGCAACAATTTAAAAGATTTTACAGAGTAACAGTTCAAATAAGGAAATCAGTCATTTCAAATAAAATCATTAGGCCCTAATCTATGGATTGCACATGACTGGGAATACAAATATGCATCTGTTGGTCGCAGATACAGTGCATTCGGAAAGTATTCAGACCCTTTGACTTTTTCCACATTTTGTTAGGATACAGCCTTTTATTCTAAAATGTATTTTAAAAAATGTCCCTCATCGATCTACACACAATACCCCATAATGACGAAGCGAAAACAGGTTTTTAGAAAGTTTTGCAAATGTATTAAAAATAAAACAGCAGATACCTTATTTACATAAGTATTCAGACTCTTTGCTATGAGACTCGAAATTGAGCTCAGGTGTATCCTGTTTCCATTGATCATCCTTGAGATGTTTCTACAACTTGATTGGAGTCCACCTGTGGTAAATTCAATTGATTGGACACGATTTGGAAAGGCACACAGCTGTCTATATAAGGTCCCACAGTTGACCGTGCATGTCAGAGCAAAAACCAAAAAGAGCAATCGGGGGAGAAGGGCCTTGGTCAGGGAGGTGACCAAGAACCCGACGGTCACTCTGACAGAGCTCCAGAGTTCGTCTGTGGAGATGGGAGAACCTTCCAGAAGGACAACTATCTCTGCAGCACTCCACCAATAAGGCCTTTATGGTAGAGTGGCCATACGGAAGCCACTCCTCAGTAAAAGGCACATGACAGCCCGCTTGGAGTTTGCCTAAAGGACTCATCACCATGAGAAAAAATATTCTCTGTTCTGATTAAACCAAGATTGAACTCTTTGGCCTGAGTGCCAAGCGTCACGTCAGGAGGAAACCTGGCACCATCCCTACAGTGAAGTGTGGTGGTGGCAGCATCATGTTGTGGGGATGTTTTTCAGCGGCACGGACTGGGAGACTAGTCAGGATCGAGGGAAAGCTGAACGGAGCAAAGTACAGAGAGATCCTTGATGAAAACCTGCTCCAGAGCTGTCAGGACCTCAGACTGGGGTGAAGATTCACCTTCCAACAGGACAATGACCCTAAGCACACAGCCAAGACAATGCAGGAGTGGCTTCGGGACAAGTCTCTGAATGCCCTTGAGTGGCCCAGCCAGAGCCCGGACTCGATCAAACATCTCTGGAGAGACCTGAAAATAGCTGTGCAGTGATGCTCCCCATCCAACCTGACAGAGCTTGATAGGATCTACAGACAAGAATGGGAGAAACTCCCAAAATACAGGTGTGCCACACTTGTCGCGTCATACCCAAGAAGACTTGAGGCTGTAATCGCTGCCAAAGGTGCTTCAACACTGAGTAAACGGTCTAAATACTTTTTAAAAAAAGTTTTTGCTTTGTCATTATGGGGTATTGTGTGTAAATTGATGGGGAGAAAAACAATTGAATCCTTTTTAGAATAAGGCTGTAACGTAACAAAGTGTGGAAAAAGTCAAGGGGTCTGAATAATTTCAGAATAAACTACCTTAAAAAAATTAAATAAAATATATAAATAAACACACTGCTCAAAAAAATAAAGGAAACACTAAAATAACACATCCTAGATCTGAATGAATGAAATAATCTTATTAAATACTTTTTTCTTTACATAGTTGAATGTGCTGACAACAAAATCACACAAAAATTATCAATGGAAATCAAATTTTTCAATCCATGGAGGTCTGGATTTGGAGTCACCCTCAAAATTAAAGTGGAAAACCACACTACAGGCTGATCCAACTTTGATGTAATGTCCTTAAAACAAGTCAAAATTAGGCTCAGTAGTGTGTGTGGCCTCCATGTGCCTGTATGACCTCCCTACAACGCCTGGGCATGCTCCTGATGAGGTGGCGGATGGTCTCCTGAGGGATCTCCTCCCAGACCTGGACTAAAGCATCCGCCAACTCCTGGACAGTCTGTGGTGCAACGTGGCGTTGGTGGATGGAGCGAGACATGATGTCCCAGATGTGCTCAATTGGATTCATGTCTGGGGAACGGGCGGGCCAGTCCATAGCATCAATGCCTTCCTCTTGCAGGAACTGCTGACACACTCCAGCCACATGAGGTCTAGCATTGTCTTGCATTAGGAGGAACCCAGGGCCAACCGCCCGCTTGGTCTCACAAGGGGTCTGAGGAACTCATCTCGGTACCTAGTGGCAGTCAGGCTACCTCTGGCGAGCACATGGAGGGCTGTGCGGCCCCCCAAAGAAATGCCACCCCACACCATGACTGACCCACCGCCAAACCGGTCATGCTGGAGGATGTTGCAGGCAGCAGAACGTTCTCCACGGCGTCTCCAGACTCTGTCACGTCTGTCACATGTGCTCAGTGTGAACCTGCTTTCATCTGTGAAGAACACAGGGCGCCAGTGGCGAATTTGCCAATCTTGGTGTTCTCTGGCAAATGCCAAACGTCCTGCACGGTGTTGGGCTGTAAGCTGTAGGAACTGAGAAGTGGTCTGTGGTCACCACCTGCAAAACCAGTCCTTTATTGGGGGTGTCTTGCTAATTGCCTATAATTTCCACCTGTTGTCTATTCCATTTGCACAACACCATGTGAAATGTATTGTCAATCAGTGTTGCTTCCTAAGTGGACAGTTTGATTTCACAGAAGTGTGATTGGCTTGGAGTTACATTGTGTTGTTTAAGTGTTTCCTTAATTTTTTTGAGCAGTGTATATTTAAAAAAAGCAGTGAATCTGAAAACTAGTCAGTATCTGCTGTGACCACCATTTGCCTCATCCAGTGCGACACATCTCCTTCGCATAGAGTTAATCAGGCTGTTGATTGTGGCCTGTGGAATGTTCTCCCAATCCTCTTCAATGGCTGTGTGAAGTTGCTGGATATTGGCGGGAACTAGAACACGCTGTCGTACACGTTGATCCAGAGCATCCCAAACATTCTCTATGGGTGACATGTCTGGTGAGTATGCAGGCCATGGAAGAACTGGTAAATGTTCAGCTTCCAGGAATTGTGTACAGATCCTTGAGACATGGGGCCGTGCATTATCACGCTGAAACATGAGGTGATGGTGGCGGATGAAGGGCACGATAGTGCAAATTTTTTGTCCATTAAAATAACATCAAATTGATCAGAAATACAGTGTAGACATCGTTAATGTTGTAAATGGCTATTGTAGCTGGAAACGGCAGATTTTTTTTATGGAATATCTACATAGGCGTACAGAGGCCCATTATCAGCAACCATCAGTCCTGTGTTCCAATGGCACGTTGTGTTTGCAGTCTATTCTTGTTCTGGCTTCATTAAATAGTACCCGCAAAACACCAGCCTCAACATCAACAGTGAAGAGGTGACTCCGGGATGCTGACCTTCTAGGCAGAGTTGCAAAGAAAAAGCCATATCTCAGACTGACCAATAAAAATTAAAGATTAAGATGGGCAGTCTGAGAGATGGCTTTTTCTTTGCAACTCTGCCTAGAAGGTCAGCATCCCGGAGTCGCCTCTTCACTGTTGACGTTGAGGCTGGTGTTTTGCGGGTACTATTTAATGAAGCTGCCAGTTGAGGACCTGTGAGGCGTCTGTTTCTCAAACTAGACACTCTAATGTATTTGTCCTCTTGCTCAGTTGTGCACCGGGGCCTCCCACTCCTCTTTCTATTCTGGTTAGAGCCAGTTTGTGCTGTTCTGTGAAGGGAGTAGTACACAGCGTTGTACGAGATCTTCAGTTTCTTGGCAATTTCTCGCATGGAATAGCCTTCATTTCTCAGAACAAGAATAGACTGACGAGTTTCAGAAGAAAGTTATTTGTTTCTGGCCATTTTGAGCCTGTAATCGAACCCACAGTTGCAGATACTCAACTAGTCTCAAGAAGGCCAGTTTTATTGCTTCTTTAATCAGCACAACAGTTTTCAGCTGTGCTAACATAATTGCAAAAGGGTTTTCTAATGATCAATTTGCCTTTTAAAATGCTCAACTTGAATTAGCAAACACAACGTGCCATTGGAACACAGGACTGATGGTTGCTGATAATGGGCCTCTGTACGCCTATGTAGATATTCCATTAAAAATCAGCCGTTTCCAGCTACAATAGCCATTTACAACATTAACATTGTCCACACTGTATTTCTGATCAATTTGATGTTATTTTAATGGACAAAAAAATTGCTTTTCTTTTGAAAACAAGGACATTTCTAAGTGACCCCAAACTTTTGAATGGTAGTGTATATACAGTATATTTTCTTTTTGGTAAAAAATTAAATAATAATTTGCTTCCTCTTGGGCCCCCCATGGGCCTGGACCCCGGGGCTTCAGCCCCGGTAAGCCCCTGCATGAAGCTGGCCCCGTTCATGATGCTGCACATTCATCATTCCTTGAAAGTCTGTGTTTATCATGATATAAACTTACATGTCTGTTGCTAGTTCCATTTGATCAGTTAATCTTCCAGTCATTTTTGATGAATTTGTATTTACTGAGTGTTAATTCTGTCCTTCAGATGTGTAAACAGTTTGTGGAGGCCGGATTCATGGCAGACGCTGATCTTGACTCCAGTTGCCTCCTAAACAAAAAGATCCGCAACGCCCAGTTATCCCAGTACAACTTCATCCTGGGTAAGAATAGTTTGTATAGTAGATTTTTTTTAGCCATTCATATATTCATGATGCCTTTTACTATCACAATGTTGTTTGCTAGTAAACCTCAAATATTTTCATTTTTCTTCCACTGATAAAAACAACATGACTGTACTCATCACTACTGAAATGTTGTTGTTGAAAATGTGAATGTGTTAGGGCAGCTGTGTTTGCTGTGATTTGGCAGTGTGGTGACTGTGAGCTTCTCTATGTGCTTTGTGTCTTGGCAGTGGTCGGTGAGAAAGAGAAGCTGACTAACAGCGTGAACGTACGTACGAGGGACAACAAGGTTCATGGAGAGCTGTCCGTCTCTGAGGTGCTGGCTCGCCTGACCCTGTTGAAAGAGTCACGCTGCCGGAACGCTGAGGAGGAGTTCTGAGGAAAGGCAGGGTGACCACATGGTTCCCAGAAGACGACAAAATGTTTAATGCCAGATAGAATTCTGTGGTTTTCTCTGTCACAATAGATGAACAAAAGGGACATTTTGTGAATGCAAAGAGGTCTGTGTGGGAAGGATAGACATGGAAAGGGGTAGATTAAATGTATTGACATGTTTGAAAAATATACAATATTTTCTACTCACTCACTTGAAACTGACAGAGCCTTTCTGTATTTGGAGTAGTTGAATATGTATCTTTCTTTGATTGTCTAATCAGTTTGAAAGAATAGTGTCAGAAAGTAAGAATGTATTTGGTACAGTACTGCAGGGTTTCTCAAACTCGGCCCTGGTGTTCCACATTTTGGTTTTTGCCCTAGCACCACACAGCTGATTGGTTATTTGAATCACCTGTGTAGTGCTAGGGCAAAAAACTAAACTTGCACCCATGGGAAACCCTGCAGTAGTGTATGAAAGACCATGCAAGAGCAGTTTTTTTTTTTCAACACTAATCTGAAGGATAGAATGTGGATGAAGGAAGATGTCATGATAAGATTATTTATTGGGTTGAGGTTGAAAGAAGGTTGCAATGTAAAACAAAGGACACTTTCTGGAAATATTAAATACAATCATGAAGTAGCTCTCTCCTCTTGTTGGATTGTATCTTGGAATAAAATATTGACTCAACGTTTTACCTCCCCTTCATTATCTTATTGTTCATTGGAGATGCAAGTAACTACTATCATTATTCATCTGACAAAAAAAACATTTGACCCTCGATTTGCTCTTGAATAATCTTGACATCAAGAAGTAAATTCATGCGTCTCCTTTAAATCGCCCACATTTGTGGGCGGGTCACAAGGCTGAGAAAGGGATTGAAGAAGTTGATTTACGTTAGCACAATGGCTACCGTCAGTCAGATTTGGCCATTTGAGAGGAGACGCTGCCTGAAACACCATGGAATCATAATACTGTTATTTTTGGATCTATGTTTGCAATGTGTGAATGGTAAGGCTATGCACCATCACATATGCTAAAACGGATTTGTATATCCCAGGGCTAGGCTTCATCTGTGATATTTTTTTCTTCTGATTCTAGTTAGCTAGCTAGCAAAGTGGTTAGCTGGCGTAAAGCATTAACTAGCTAGCTAACAAGAGTTTATGGCAAATGTCCACACAATGGTAGTCTGCAGGTCTATACAGACGCCTGACAGACAGTTTACTGTATTCTGATCCTACTGTAATTTATCTGGAAAGCTAGCTAACTAATGTACAATTGCTCCAGCTAGCTGTGTTTATTAGATTGTTAGCTGTAACGGCTAGCTACATGATGCACCCTTCCCGTTATCTACGCCAACCCCTCTGTCTTCCAGGGTACCTGAGCTCCCCACACGTGGGACAGGAGCCCCCTTACAGCCAAGATGCTCAGCCAGTCATCACCAGCCCGGTGGTTCCTGCTCCATCATCTGGTAAAATCTCCTCCTCAGCCTCCATCCATGGGATGTTTTTATCATGTTGACGCTGACAGTGTCTCTTTGGTGTGCTGTTACTGAATGAGGTCCATGGGGCAACATACAATCTTGTGCATTGTTTTGCAGCATCTCCAACTGATTCAGACAGCTATGCTTCCAAATGCCCCAGTGGGGGTCAATGCAACAGACTGCCCGGTGACTGCATCAACTGCAGCTATCACCACAACTGTAGCTATGGCAAACCAGCCTCTTTCTCTTGCAAGGCCAAGAGAGGAGTCCACTGCACAGTGAGTTCAGTTTGCCAGTTGGACACAGATTGTTCTTGACAAAGAACAAGGAGCTCCATTTACAAAGAAAATATGTAACTGTAGCACTTTGTCATTGTGGTGTTGATGCTTCAGTATGCTGTTTATTTTTCTCTGCTTGCAGGGGGAGTCGGGGCAGCAGCAGACCAACTTCTCCCTGTCCATCACGTGCCAGTTCTGCTGGCAGCTGGACCCATCTCAGTACAGGTGCTCCAACTCCACCAGCTGTATGACGGTCGCCTGCCCTCGCAAACGCTACAACGCCACCTGCCAAGTACTGGACCACGTACACTGCTTAGGTATACACTTACTGTACAGTGTGTCTGGGTCATTTATTGTTCAAATACATACACGCCCCTCCATATGTATTTGGACAGTGAAGCAATTAAAAATATATATATTTGCTCTATACTCCAGCATTTTGGATTTGAGATCAAGTGTTTCACGAGGCAACAGTGCAGAAGAATGCCACCTTATATTTGAGGGTATTCTCATACGTTTTACCATTTAAAAATGAAAGCACATTATGTATCTAGTCCCACCCATGTGAAGAAGTCATAAGTATTTTGACAAATTCACTTATAGTATATTAAAGTTGTCAAAAGTTTATTTGGTCCCATATTCCTTGCACGCAATGACTACATCAAGCTTCTGACTCTACAAACCCATTGGAAGCATTTACAGTTTGTTTTGGTTGTGTTCTGGGTTATGTTTTGTCGAAAAGTAAACTAATGATGAATGATGATTTTCTTTCTAAGTGAGTAGATAAGATACTTCTGAACACAATTAATCCTGATAATGCCATTATTAAGAAAAATAATGAATGAATCATGAATAATGAGTGAGATGCCTTTCAGAGGCTACAACAAACCATGCTAACCTCTCACCATTACCAATAACAGGGAGGATAGTATTTTTTGGGGGGGGTATGATCTTTGTGCCTCTGTAACCTTCTCACGTTTTTAGCATCTACATGAATGTAGAAGTGTTCAGAAACGTCTTCTATTCTTACTTACAATAAAAGTGACTCCCAAAATGGCACAAGACATTATTCGCCATTCAGTTCCTATTGGGCAAAACAAACCGCAAATGCATCCAAGTTTGTAGAGTCACAAGCTTGATGTAGTTATGGTGTGTAACGAATATGGGACCAAATACTAAACTTTTGACTACACTATAAGTGAATTTGGCCAAATACTTATGACTTCTTAAAATGGGGGGACTAGATACAGGAAGTGCATTATATCTCAAATCTAAAATGTTGGAGTATAGAGCCAAAGAAAAAAGAAATGCTTCACTGTCCAAATACGTATGGAGGGGAGTGTATACTGTGCAGTGCATTCATTACAACTGTCTTTTGTTCTCAGGTAAAAGAAAATTTCTGAAACGTTTGTATTGCAACTGGACAGGAGGGTACAAGTGGTCTACAGCACTGGCACTCAGGTAAGACTCCTGCACAAGCGCACAAAAAAAAAAAGACATCTCTGGTTGAAAACGCCCTATGTGGCATCGATATTAGTCAGAAAATGTTATTTTGGTGCCAAAATTGACTACAGAGTGTAAATAGGACAATTTTGGTCATAAAGTCAGTATCTTCCAAAACTAGATTTGTGAGATTTCAGGAATCGAGAACAACAGCGTTTTCCTTGGGTTGGGTTTAGATTTCCATCCTGCCCACACAGAACCGCTGTCTGGCACGGTTTGCGGTACTCAAATCATCCGGTGCGCGTGTGCTGCAGTGCATGCTATCCAATCGTAGCAGCATAATCAACTTACAGCCCTGCCCATTTCTTTACACACAGCAGATCTACCAATAATCGACAGTGTTGGGTTGAAAAAACGAGACGTTAATTATAAACTGATGTTTTTTCCAACTCAAGCGTTCGTGAGCTAACGTTAGCATCACAAACAACTGTCATTAAAGATACTCTAGAAAGGAGGAAATGCATAATGCGCGGAGCTTGGGATTCTTGACCAATCACGTTAAGGTTGTCATGCTGCGTCACGCAGTTGCTAAGCCATTCGTCACCCAACCCCTTGTTGAACGTACAGTGGCTGTTTGGGATGTTTTAGCTACAGTGACTGTAGAGGGACAAACAACAATAGCGGCCAGGGTACGATATAGCTAACATAACACACACACACATCGAACCACACCCCCAAGACGCAAATCTTTTTTTTTCATAATGAGTAGCAGAAAAACAGCACCCCTTTAAGACCACCCCAACTAGCTTAAGTGTGTTAGAGCTTTCTAATAGTTTCATCGGTTTCTTATACTTTGAATATTTTATAAAACATCTTTATCCTTGAGAAAAATATTCATGAAAATCTTCTCATTTGTAAAGTAAATTAGTGACTTGGTAGCACAACAGTCACTCAAACCTCTTAAGGACAAAACAAGCCATGCTGATAAAGGTTAAAAGCAGCGAGTGTCCATCCTACCGCCTCTGACAACAGAACATCAGCCGTCATTTTATTTTAATTTCCCAACGATTGTACACGTTGACTCGCCACCCTTCGTCAACACCAAGCAGGTGGTCTACTGCGCAAGGAGGACGTTCAATATGGCGCGCCTTCCCGCTTAGATGTCCAGGTCTTCTATGCTCTTAACTGTGATTCTACTGGTAAAAGTGACGTTATTGTTTTGTGTCTATCTGCAGCATTACACTAGGTGGATTTGGGGCTGACCGGTTCTATCTAGGCCAGTGGAGAGAGGGTCTGGGCAAGCTGTTCAGCTTCGGTGGCCTGGGCATTTGGACCCTGATTGATGTGCTGCTGATTGGGGCGAGCTATGTGGGGCCAGCCGATGGCTCCCTCTACATCTGAAACCTGTGATTGATGCCCACTCCACAGGCATGATGGTTGTAGGGTTGATACCCTCTCCATTTCTGTTCAGACTGCCTGACTGTAAAGATCCACTCCATGGAGATGCCATCCCATTATCACACCGTCTGCCTGCCCAAACTCCCACTGTCTGCAAAGACAGACTTCTTGTCCCATCTGCCACCAGTGCAGCTTCACTGTCAGCCTTGTCAGGTCCGCCTCTACCTACACATGTCAGATCATCAAGCCCAAGCAGCCTTCAGTGGTATACTGTAATACAAGCTGCACTGAGCATAGTTTTGGAGTTGTTTGGTTAATGGTGATTAGAGTTGGTCAGGCTGATGTGGACTGACTGGAGAATGGGAGGTAGGCACAGTTGAGAAGTGCTTGGAATTATACTGTAACCATGGCCACCAATGGGGATCCTTACTCACTGCATGTATAGGAGACCATCAGTAACTATGGCTACGGAACACAAAATAAATGGAGTTATTATTATAATTCCGATAAAAGAAACAAAAAGTGCTTGGAAGAAAAGCATAGTGTTTCTTCCCTGCAGGTTTTGTAAATGCATGTGGCACCTGCTAAGTGTGATGGATGGTTATGTGCATCGGTGGATAGCAGATCAACCGTCCAGTGTTCTGTCTGCAAACCAACCAGCAAAAAAATACTTGAACGGTTATTTTCTTTGGAGTGTAACATTGCAACATGAATGTCAGATTGCTTGGTTGAAAATGTGGTTGGGATACAGATTTGGGGAAATTACATGGTGGTTATTATGGCTTGGGCTTATATTGTGTATTTATTTTGCATTGTGGATGTGCACCACAGGAGGCTGCTGAGGGGAGGACGGCTCATAATAATGGCTGGAACGGAGCGAATTGAATGGCATCAAACACATAGAAACCATGTGTTTGATGTATTTGATACTATTCCACTCCACCAATTACCATGAGCCCGTCCTCCCCAAATAAGGCGCCACCAACCAAATATGTGCACCAATATGCATATGTCAGATTTCAGCATTACATGGCATTGCACTACAGCTCTGCATTTCCATAACACACAAGATAAAAAAGCTGTTCTTGTAAAGCTGTGCAGGCTTAAACTAGGTCACTAACTGGTTCAGAAGGTTTTTAGCACTTGTTTTCAAAGAACTTGTACAACAGGATTTTTTTTGTTCCTTCATATAGCTTCCATTACGTTATTGTTCATGGCTAATCGTCCAACCCTAATGGTTACGATATGTAACTTCCCATATCCAGAGCTTGAGTAAGTGTGCTGCACAAACTGGTAACCTATACTTCTGCTGAAAATGTCTTCATGTTCTGGAGGTATGATTTTTTTGTTTTTCTGTTGGAACACTGTAATGACAAAGATGTTTTAAGAAATTATGTAAATATTAAACTTGTGAAATGTTGAGCTTTGTGCCTTGTTATTGTCTTCTGTTTGCTGTTAGTATTGTCTAGTATTATACCCATACATTTTGAGATCAAAATAAGCTTACTTGAATAAACAAAATCATCTGGTCTGTTATTTCCATGATGTGACCTAGAATTCACCTCTACATTCTTTCACAGATGCCTGTGCTTTTTCATTAAATGCCCTGCCTCATTGTAACAATACTGTGCCACTTCTTTGAGGCAGTGCCTTTGCATACAGAAGTACAGGCCTAAAGAAAGAGAGAAGCGCACTCCCGTAATTCAACATCTCACTGACTAATGGTTAGGTAATTTATATACATACAGTATCTCCTGCATTGGTCCTAGCATTGCTAGCATGTGTTAGCGCTTTCTCATTGGCTGATCTGCAGTAGAATCAGAAGTAAATGTCTGTATACGCTCCCCATCCCCAGTTCCTCACTCCCACATCACCTACTGTACTGTACCTCCAACAGAATAGAAGTGTTTGGCTCACAAACGTTTGAACAGAATCGACTGGGAGCCACCTCTACATTTTGTCTGGTAAGGCTACCCAGTTAGAATAATAAATACCAGTCATCCTCATTATGCCACCTGTCTCACTGAGCATGAAGACAACCTATAAGAAATTAAGTTTCATATTGGGGTATGTTATGTTATTTATTTTATAATCAAACACTTGTTCTCAGTTGAGGCTGACGTTTATCTCAACGAGTAGCAACTCAAAATACAACAGAAATAGAACCACCATATCACCTAGTCATTTCCAAAATACTGTCCAATCGATGATATGAATCATGGATGCTATACTAGACAACCAGTGCTGAACACAACACAACAGGGTAATTATTTAATTAAATGAAAGCGGTCACTGGGTTGACATTTATGGAAACATATTGTGAATATCATTACTCCTATGAGCACGTGAATTCTCTAAGAAATGGGACAGTCATTTGCATGTTCAAACCCATCGAGAGTTAACAATCCTAGGTGAATCAGAACACAACTTCCATTGTGGTGAATTACCCTATGATTAGTTTAGAATTGCTCATCATGAGTGATGAGGACAAAAGATCATTCATTCATTCCTGTCTTATGCAAGAAACAATTAGTTTGGCATCATTTCACTGGATCTCCCAGCAACAGCATGTAAAGTGTTATTCCCATGTTTCATGAGCTGAAATACAATATCCCAGAAATTTTCCATAAGCACAAAAAGCTGATTTCTCTCAAATGTTGTGCACACATTGGTTTACATCCCTGTTAGTGAGCATTTCTCCTTTGCCAAGATAATTAATCCACCTGACAGGTGTGGCATATCAAGAAGCTGCTTAAACAGCATGATCATTACACAGGTTAACCTTGTGCTGGGGACAATAAAAGGCCACTCTAAAATGTGCAGTTTTGTGACACAACACAATGCCACAGACGTCAAGTTTTCAAGGAGCATGCAATTGGCATGCTGACTGCAGGAATGTCCACCAGAGCTGTTGCCAGAGAATTTAATGTTCATTTCTCTACCATAAGCCTCCTCCAACATCATTTTAGAGAATTTGGATGTACGTCCAATCGGCCTCACCCGCAGACCACATGTATAGTGTTGTGTGGGCCAGCAGTTTACTGATGTCAACGTTGTGAACAGAGTGCCCCATGGTGGCGGTGGGGTTATGGTATGGGCAGACATAAGCAACAGACATCACAATTGCATTTTATCGATGGCAATTTGAATGCAGAGATACCGTGAAGAGATCCTGAGGCCCATTGTCGTGCCATTAATCCGCCGCCATCACCTCATGTTTCAGCATGATAATGCACGGCCCCATGTCGCAAGGATCTGTAGGTTTGAGGTTTTATTTATTCACACCAAAGAAAAGTGAAAGACAAAACAGTACAGATAAAGAAACTGGTAAAAATGGTGTGCAGGTGAGGTTAAAAGCCCAAAAGGGCTTATATGAAAACCAAACCACAAATATAAGTACAAAAAAAAGTTTTTCAATCAGTTAAAAAAGCATATTATAATTGTACATAATATACTCAGTAAACAAGAAAAAAAACGTGTGATTATGTGTGTGAGAGTTAGGCTACATGGAAGGGATTATTGGGTAGTTTGGTCATCAGGCTGACCCCCAGTCTTCACTTGAAGTTTTTGAGGGATGATGTTGTTTTGGCAATGTGAAGTTAAGAATTTCAGAGTATGGTACCTCTTTATCTGATAGAGAATTGACTATGTGAGGTGCAGCAGTGGGGAGGGTGAAGGTTATTGCGTTATATAGATGGATTTCAGAATTAACCTGGAAGAATCCATTGAAGGGTTTAGGTGAACTGTCTGGGAGGTACACAATTCCTGGAAGCTGAAAATGTCCCAATTCTTCCATGGCCTGCATACTCACCAGACATGTCACCCATTGAGCATGTTTGGGATGCTCTGGATCGACGTGTACGACAGTGTGTTCAAGTTCCTGCAATTTTGCGCAGCCATTGAAGAAGATTGGGACAATATTCCACAGGCCACAATCAACTCTATGCGAAGGAGATGTGTCGCACTGCATGAGGCAAATGGTGGTCACACCAGATACTGACTGGTTTTCTGATCCATGCCCCTACTTGTTTTTTTAGATACCTTAAAAAACAAGTAGGTATCTGTGACCAACATATTCATATCTGTATTCCCAGTCATGTGAAATCCATGCATTAGGGCCTAATGAATTTATTTCAATTGACTGATTTTCTTATATGAACTGTAACTCAGTAAAATCCTTGCAATTGTTGCATTTATATTTTTGTTCAGTAGTTCCGACTTCCAATAGTCTTAATGTGGTCATACAGTAATTAGTAAGTTGGTAAATGTAGTATCTGTATCCAGATAAAGCTATATCACACATTTTGATGATTTCATAGCATTTCAGCATGAGACACTGTATTTGCTTCAGACCTTTATGGTTGCTAAGGAACATTTGAAAGCAATATTTCACAGTAATACCAATTAGATCCAGCTATGTAATAGACCTGAATAATAGCTTGTGTTATCAAATCCGACTGCAATCTGTACAGTTTTTACCCAATTTTGCAGAGAAGGCTGGTATTGATACTGTAACATCCACACTTTCTTACAGCTCATGCGCTTCCCATCTGTGCAATCAATCTCGTGATAATGGTGGCTCATTGTGGAATGTAGCCAATTCTGTCAGTCTTGTACATGTGATTAGGGTATTGATAGGATATTAATTTAAATCTTGCACAATCGTCTAAACTAAAAGAAACACTTGACCTTGTGTTAGGAATGGGCATTAATCCCAGTCGGCCGATGTGTTCCTAATCAAATGTAAATGAAAATGTTGCCACAAGCCAAATGCAATTTTAGTGATTTATTTTGTACAATAAAGAAAGTGCCCTGTACGTTACCCCAGCTCAGATGTCAAAGCAAGAGTTCAAGCGCATCTACATTTTGCACACTCAAACCTCATATACCCCACTACACACTGATTAACCCAACATAGCAGGCGTAAAAGCAACGCCTGAAACCAGATCCCCTACATACTGGTCTTGACGAGAAAAATAAACAAGTGTCAGGGGAGGTTCTCTTCTGCACTGTTCAACCGACCCAGTAAATGTGGAGGATTTAAGATGGAGTGTCGTCTTGTTAACGTCCAAAAGCAGAAGTCGTGTCACAGGCATTCTTTCCATTTCCCCTGAAAGCTGGAACATCCGGTTGTTGGGGACTCGGTAGAGGCTACACACCGATAAACAGATTCCAGCCAAGGAGGGGGCCCCCCATCCAGTATTTTTCATTTTTGCAGAGCTAGGAGTGTAACCCCTACTTTGGAAGCTTAAGTTTGGCATACAGGAAAAATAATTAAATTAAAAGGCAAAATAAAAAAGTAGTCCATGTGATAACTGTTCAACCTTATGGCTGGAAAATATGGCCACAGTTTAAGGAGCAAATAACATTGATACTCACAATAGACAAATATAACAAAAGGCATATGGCGATATCAACTCCATTGGCCCATACCACTGTTCACATCATTTACACAATCCACAGACAAAATGTTATGAGATTTCACACACATACTTCAAGACTGAGGACACTTTCCAATAAAAAAAATCTCCACCCTGCCCCATGCACAACACCTCAGATCGCAATGGAGGTGACAAATACCATTACTCTGGTGTCTGAAATACAGCACTCAACTTTGAATTTCTTCAAAACTCAAAATGTAGCTTAAATATTCATAAATTAGGCGTCACCATGTTTTTAAACCAAATATTGTATAAAAGTATAACAAAGACTGTCAAAACTCCAAACTACTACAACACAGAACAAATCTACGATCATTGAAATGTGGGGCGGGGGATGAAGAATGTCAATGTAGTGGCCAAAGGACTGGGTCAAATCTCATCGCTGTACTCAGTGTACCGCTTTAGAACTGGGGGCATAGGGGGTACAAGTGTCAAGTTTGGGTAGAAGCAGTCTTCTCTCCCCTCTCAGCAACACCAATGGACACACCACAGTGAAAACCACGTGTTCCATCAGGCCCACGCGGTAGCCTCATCACGCCCGGCGGAAGCCCGTCTGCGCCCTGGATCTTTCGACCCAGCATGGGGCTCCCTACTGGGCTGCTCTCCTGGGAGGCCACCTGCCTGCGCCTCTGGACCCAGGGGCTACCGGACGGCGTCAGGCTGCTGTCTGAGGAGTAGTCCGCCCAACGTCGCCCAGCCTCAGGGCTCAGTCTGCCCTCACTGGCCAAAGGAGACTTATGGGAGTGGGGAGACTTGCGTTGGGAGCAAGGGCTGGCCCGGGGACTGGACCAGGGGCTGGTGCGTGGGGACACAGCTGGGCTCAGGTGATTGTTCTGGAAGGTGGCACCCCCTCCAGTGGGACTTAGCTTATTGACAGAGCGGGATTTGCGGGCCAGTCTGGGGGAGGTGGGGTTGCTCTCAGTCTCTGAGGAGCTACAGGCAGAGTCTTCGTGATACTGAAGCTCCCGTACCCGGCTGTTGAGTGAGTGGCTCTTCCTCATCCCTCCTACTCCCTCCTCGCGCTGACGCTGACCTTTGGGCACCTTCTTCTTGGGAGGCTTGGTGCCGATCAGAACCACTTTCAACCCCAGAGACCCGGTCCCCTCCTCGCTGCCCACAGCCTCATTGGCTTTGACCGCAGCCTCCACCTCCTCATACTCCACTATGGCACACTCCTCAGTGCCCAGCTGTGTGTAGCGGCCACTCAGCTTCTTCAGATCGGCTGGCAGGTCCTTGCCAGGCTTCAGCACCCTCACAGAGGCGATGGCGCCATATGTTCCAAACGCTTTCAGCAGCAGCTTCATCAGTTGTTCCTGTTGGGTAGCTCCGCCCTCGCTCCCATCGCCAGCCCCACACTCCATCGCCACGCCCAGCTCTGGCCAGCTCTGCAGCTCGCTGAGGAGTAGCATGCGGCTCGGCAGAGACTCGCTGGCAAACACGGGCACTGTTGATCTGCGACGCACTTTGCGCCCCTCATCGTTTAGCTCAAGTATTGTCGAGTGGCGCAGAGCATATGCAGTTGTTCTCCAGTCTCGCGTCAAGTGCTTCACCTGGGAGGAAAATAACTTTGTGTTAGAGATAATCGGAAGCGAAAGTCAGTACTTTGTTTACAGGCAGCATCCTGTATGATAGAACTTCCTATTTTTTATCATACATCCTGAAAACTAAAAAGCAATTGTTCTGATGGCAGTATAGCGTATAAGCAGCCACAGATCTAGAATTAGATTATTTATATGTAAGCAACAGCTGTCAAAAGGCAAATCAAGTTACTGGCTACTACAGAAGTGTTGTTTCACAGTTCTTAAAATTCCCACATTTCTGTTTGTAAATAAAACAACAAATATTGCTGTTATTGTTAGCGCCTCCTAGAAACAAATAAACATTCACAGTATTCATGCAGCTGTGAACATTGGACATTAAACCAGTAGAGGAGAAAAACGGATCTTATTCTTGGAAGTGTAAACAAAAAGGAAACGGGTAAAATCAATGAGTATGTATGAGCCTCAGTCACACCAGCTGCTCCCGCTTCCAACCCATGTGAGAATGCACTTCCTAGCCCCAACGGCTTGCCATACTGACACTAGGAACAGCTGTTGCATTCAGTTATATTAAATCCCCATGAGCCCCCAGGGAATTCAATTGCTATTCCAATTTCAATATCAAGAAACCAAGCTGTCAGCAGGAGATCAAACATTACCTTCTTAAAGGAGGTGAGCAGTTTGACACTGACGAAGCCCAGCTTGTTGCGTCGGACGTGTTTGAGCAGGAAGGCATCGTGCTCCAGGTTCTCATCCGACAGGTAGTACTCGATCTGGGCCACCAGCTTCTGGGTCAGCTCTGGGTCTGGGGGCTGCCAGCTCTCCTCCTCCAGCTCCCCACCACTCGTGCCAGCACCACTGAGAAAGAGAAAACGGATAACATGCCAGTTCACAGAGCCACAAGGCAGGAGCTTAAACGATTTGGCAGGAGAACTGATCAGAACAGCCTCAGCCATTACCCATAGCAACATGCTGAAAAGAGCTGCTGGAGATCTGCCATCTTGACTCTTTCCTCCTCAGATTTCATTTTCAGATTCTTCCTGTGACAGTAGTGACAGGCTGCCGAACCACGATGTGACCGTCACACTGCTCGCTCTGCCAGAACCTCAACACCACCGGGTGTCCCGCCAACATGAACAGAAATCGCTAAGACCTCTCCATCTGTAGAGTGCAGAGTCACTGATCTCCACACACACTACGCCTCCCACACAGGGACAGGGCTATTTACCATATCAGCCAGACTTCAAAACAGTCATTTACTGCCTGCCACACCAGAACAAATGTTTAATCAAAGTTCTATTGACAGAGGGCTTTAAAATGTGCACAGGTATGCCGGGCCGGCATTGGCTGCTGCGATCAGAGTGAAGGTCTGAATGACATCACTGTGTGGATGAGTCATCCTCCTCCAGCCTCCTCACACAGCGATCCCATCCCGCAGGCTAGGCAAGACACTGGTCGAACACCCCAGACAGAACAGACAATGTAATGATTGCAGCATCCAACCCACTGTGTTCAAGTCAGGGGAAGCCCTTTGACAACAAAAAAATAAATGGAGTCAACCCCTCCCACACACAACCACTGTAAAGGGACCAATTATTGTAGACCGAGTCATACTCAGATTCTCTCCTGCCAGAATAATAAGCTGGTCAAGGACTATTAACGAGTAGTTCACTGGTTACAAAGGTATCCTGTGAAAAACAAAAATGTTCCATGCCCCCAAACAAGTGCAACATTGTTGCAAGTGAAGAACATGCCTCTGCAAGACAGACTATGATGCATTGGTAGACCTGGTTAAGAATATGAATGTACTATTTCAGACTACCTAAATTAAACATACTAACCACATTGCCTATACATTAGCACTGGGTCACAGGAATTTACAAGGGCAAAAATAGCCAGCCTGGTCTCAGACTAGACGTAACATAGTAAATGTAAAACCAAACCCTGAAATTAGTACGATACGTTTCATTTTGTATGGTTAAGACAGAATGTTAGTTAAGGCGAATCTCTAGCAACCCAAAGGTTGTGTGTTAGAATTTCATCAAGGACAACTTCAGCAACTACTTACTACTGTTTAGCTACTTTGCATGTTAGCAAACCCTTTCCCCTAACCCTTTAACCCAGTGGTTCCCCAACTCCAGTCCTCGAGTACCCCCAACAGTACACATTTGTATTGTAGCCCCAGGACAAGCAGACCTGATTCTACTTGTCATTAATCATCAGGCTCTCAATTAGTTAATTCAGGGGTTTTATGTCAGGGGCTACAACACAAATGTGTGCTGTTGGGGGTACTAGAGGACTGGAGTTGGGAACCACTGCTTTAACCTAACTCCTAACTTTAACTAACCTAGCTAACGTTAGCCACAACAAAGTGGAAAGAAATGTACAGTGAGGGAAAAAAGTATTTGATCCCCTGCTGATTTTGTACGTTTGCCCACTGACAAAGACATTATCATTCTATAATTTTAATGGTAGGTTTATTTGAACAGTGAGAGACAGAATAACAACAACAAAATCCAGAAAAACGCATGTCAAAAATGTTATAAATTGATTTGCATTTTAATGAGGGAAATAAGTATTTGACCCCTCTGCAAAACATTACATATTACTTGGTGGCAAAACCCTTGTTGGCAATCACAGAGGTCAGATGTTTCTTGTACTTGGCCACCAGGTTTGCACACATCTCAGGAGGGATTTTGTCCCACTCCTCTTTGCAGATCTTCTCCAAGTCATTAAGGTTTAGAGGCTGACGTTTGGCAACTCGAACTTTCAGCTCCCTCCACAGATTTTCTATGGGATTAAGGACTGGAGACTGGCTAGGCCACTCCAGGACCATAATGTGCTTCTTCTTGAGCCACTCCTTTGTTGCCTTTGCCGTGTGTTTTGGGTCATTGTCATGCTGGAATACCCATCCACGACCCATTTTCAATGCCCTGGCTGAGGGAAGGAGGTTCTCACCCAAGATTTGACGGTACATGGCCCCGTCCATTGTCTCTTTTGATGCCGTGAAGTTGTCCTGTCCCCTTAGCAGAAAAACACCCCCAAAGCATAATGTTTCCACCTCCATGTTTGACGGTGGGGATGGTGTTCTTGGGGTCATAGGCAGCATTCCTCCTCCTCCAAACACGGTGAGTTGAGTTGATGCCAAAGAGCTCGATTTTGGTCTCATTTGACAACACTTTCAACCAGTTCTCCTCTGTATCATTCAGATGTTCATTGGCAAACTTCAGACGGGCCTGTATATGTGCTTTCTTGAGCAGGGGGACCTTGCGGGCGCTGCAGGATTTCAGTCCTTCACGGCGTAGTGTGTTACCAATTGTTTTCTTGGTGACTATGGTCCCAGCTGCCTTGAGCATTGACAAGATCCTCCCATGTAGTTCTGGGCTGATTCCTCACCGTTCTCATGATCATTGCAACTCCACGAGGTGAGATCTTGCATGGAGCCCCATACCGAGGGAGATTGACAGGTCTTTTGTTTTTCTTCCATTTGCGAATAAATCGCACCAACTGTTGTCATCTTCTCACCAAGCTGCTTGGTCTTGTAGCCCATTCCAGCCTTGTGTAGGTCTACAATCTTGTCCCTGACATCCTTGGAGAGCTCTTTGGTCTTGGCCATGGTGGAGAGTTCGGAATCTGATTGATTGATTGTTTCTGTGGACAGGTGTCTTTTATACAGGTAACAAACGGAGATTAGGAGCACTCCCTTTAAGAGTGTGCTCCTAATCTCAGCTCGTTACCTGTATAAAAGACACCTGGGAGCCAGAAATCTTTCTGATTGAGAGGGGGTCAAATACTTATTTCCCTCATTAAAATGCAAATCAATTTATAACATTTTTGACATTCGTATTTCTAGGTTTTTTTGTTGTTATTCTGTGTCTCTCACTGTTCAAATAAATATACCATTAAGATTATAGACTGATCATTTCTTTGTCAGTGGGCAAACGTACAAAATCAGCAGGGGATCAAATAGTTTTTTCCCTCACTGTATATAAAAGTGGAATTCGTAACGTCGCACATTTTGCAAATTCGTAACATATTGTACAAATTGTAATTCCTAACACATATAAGAAATGGATGATGAACATCCAGAAATTAATACATACCATACAAAACGTAACACATCATACTAATTGGGTGTCCCAGATTTACGTTTACTATGTTAGGCTACCCCCGAGTCCAGGTTGCAATAGCATGGGTTGACGCAAGGGAATTAGAGCAATGAGTGTCAAGGTGCCATCCAAATCGGCCTATCTGTCTTATACGTCAATGGGCTTACAATGCCCGTCTACAGGTGGTTAGAAGCTGTCTGGCAATTACCATAGCCCTTCACTGTGGAATTAAAGTTCACATTAAAATAACACACCAAACGAATAAATAAAAAAAGTATTGCAGTATTTTAGCCTACAGGTTTATTTCAAAACAAACAATCAGATAATGTTAAAAGGAGGATACAACTGGCAGACATGCCATTACAAGACAAAGCATTTACCTGGATTTATCATGTCTTCCAAATTCGTCTTCACTACAGCTGCCTCCGAGGAAATCGAGATTGTTTGAGGACACCTCCTCCTCTGGTTCCTCGTCGTCTGCCTCCTGAATAGCCACTGTTATCGTCACTTGAGTCCCCATCTCTTGCAGGTGTTGATCCACAATTATCACCTCATCGATTTCCCGTCCCGCCGACGAACCTGATACAGATTCGATATGTTTCTGAAACTCCATGGTGGCACTCGTCATTTTACCCGAAATAAATGTGTTTTCTCCCGGTTCGTTCACTTCCTCCTCGGCTACACCAGTGGTAGTGCTTTTCTGAAAGCCTTTATTCCTTGTACTACAACAATTGAAGTCGGCAGGATATGGGGCACATACACCTCGACGCTTTTGACACCCACGCCGGTGGATGGCCAAGGAAGCCCCAAAGATGCGCTCCACAGCTGGCCAGAGCCCCCAAATTCTACCCCACGAAGAACCCTGGGGTGGCGTGGAGCTAGCAGCTAGCGAGACGCAACTAGAAGCTGGGGAGACCGAGGGGATGGAGCCGTCTTGTGTTGTTACTTCCTGATTTGTAAGAGGCTTTCTGCTTTTGAAACGAGCTCTGGGATTGGGCCATGTCATCTTTCCGCACTCATCCCCAACCCACCAGCAAAACCCAAGCTGAAGCCAAGAGGGAGGGAGGAGAAAATAGAGACAACGGATAAATGCGTTTACCAATGCTTGCATTTTTGTGTATTTTTCCCTTTGTCACTATTTCTAGTAAGAAATGGCTGCTATTTCACACGTGTCCTAAATAAGGGGAAGTACAAGTGTACATTCCACGTGCTGTCCTGCAATTGGGGAAATTGCAATACACCAATCATGAAGGCCGACCCATTTCTCAGAACGCGCAAATTGGATAATAGGCTTTTAGCATTAGACGAAGGGGTTGTTGAGAGATTTGCTATGGGGAAGGACACAAATAAATGACACCAGTGTATACAGTGTCATGAGGCATTACTGTCAGCAGTGGCTTTTACTATGAGAGGATGTGTAGGCCTATAATACAATAGCCCATTGCAACAAAATTATAAACACATATTTGAAGATGTCAGGATTTGGCACTGGCAATTATCCAATTCATGGTCTGTTATCTCCAAGCCTACACCCCATTGGCCCAAACCTTTAGTGCACTTATGACTAGCTGACTGTTTTTAATTGATGTGTATCTCGTAAATAATCACCCACACCACAACCGCTACACCATTGCTAATACAGTTGCTGAGATGACTTGATGTTTTCTCCACCCTGTTGGCAAGAGTTGTACAGCTGGTGGACTTACTCATACTCTGAACCACATGTCCTGCTGCAGCAGCCACAGTGACTGTGCCATACCTCCCAGTGCCACAAGCCAGGAGCAAACATCAATCAGATAATGGCCCTGCAGCAAGATGTTCCAACAACCCCTCAACAGCTTATCTGTCAGGTGTCTGCAGCAGGAAACAGCCCCAATAGAGACCTGGTCAATCCCATTCCCTTTAAAGTCACTACATTGACCAGGCCCTAGTTTGGGACACCTTTGGCAGGAGTAAATTGATTGCCATAAACTGAGCTGAGTTAAAATGAGCTCCCCTCTCTTGACCAGAGCAGAGCTGGTATTTCCTCTTTGTCCAGACTGAATGCAATTGTGACCACTATTTCACCTGCACTTAACATTCAACAACAAGGGTGTTAATTTGTAATCCTTATCGTCACTACAAACATGTGTTGATTTATTTTAAATGTACATCTGGATAGAGAAAGCTGAACATTTGCTTTCTTATTCTGTCTTTACTAGGTTTCATTTACCATCTACACTTTAGTTATATCTGATATGTGTTTTTCCTGTGTCCCAATTGTGAAGAATCTGAAAGGAAGTATATAAATCAGTAATCATGAGATTCTTAGGAACATTGTGAAACATTTTGCTTTTTGAGCTTGTGAATGTGATGCAATCTTTCACAAAATCATCTGACTCACGATCGGGCAATCCTGCCTTGAATGAAAGACACTTTGGAGTAAAGTTGAAGGAACATATGCATGCAGGTCTTAGTAAATATACATGCCCTTGTGATCATAGAAGAATCCTTTGTGAGTCTGTCCTAGGTGACTGTCAGAAGGTGTGTTTCTCATCCATGCACGCATTTACATCAGCTATTAATGTATGTGGAACAAACTGACTCTGTGGGGCTACTATCCACCACCTTTCTTTGACAGAAAATCTCAATTGTTCGCAGTCTGTAAATGCCCTGTGCTATAGCCTACAGTATATAATCCACTACTGATATTGAAGTGTTTGCTTAGTGTTATAGTCAACAAAAAATACAATGTTTCTTTCTTTTGCCATATACAGGATTCTGGTACTCACAAAAGGCAGCTAGATCTTATGTTTTTTGATTTACAGATGAGTGCAGCATTTTACTTCTGCTCCACATCACTCCCTCATTCTGAGTCAGACAAGATATTTATAGACCGCTGTACCCCAGAGAGCTCTGACTGGCCAAGTCCCCATGCATAACACATAACGACAGACAAATTACATTGATCCCTGTGTCTTAGCTGCACTGCATGTTTTTATTGGCAATTGTGAGATATATATCACATTCATACAATCCACTTCATCATGCCCTTATAAAATTATATTATATTATAAAATGCCTGCATAAGTGGTTGACTGCAGAACCATAATTATGAGCTTTGATGTGGGACAATTATCGCTGAAGTATACTGACCATTATTTTTGGTGTATGTGGTAAATAAATTATTACAAAATGGACATTGTGTCACAACAGAAGTAGCTGGGTCAATTGTGGAAGAACTGTTATTTATATAGAGCATTCCATTATCTGCTTGTCACATAAGATTACAACATCATCTCCCACAAATGTGTCAGCTTTATGAATAGATGATCCTTGTGATGAGCATGTGTGTGGGATGTCGCTTTGATGAGTCGGAGTGAAAGTCCTTTCCTAGCACTTATCCTTTCCAGCTGAGAGACAGTGTAACCAAAGCTTTATAACACTGAGAGGGTCACCGGTGGAGAGTTTTTTCTTTTAAAAAGTGTTTATGAATGCATCAATAATAGTGTGAGAGGACATGGCTCTGAAAGAAGTGTGAAGGCAGAAAATATTCTGGGAAATCTGTCCTTTGTATTACTTTCTTACTTGTATTGCTTATGCAAATTAATAATGGAGGTGGTTCGGTGCGTGATAGCCTAACCTTACCTGAAACCGGAGACCTAGGGTTTAAGCTCAACAGACTAACACAGTCTTGTCAAATTGGTGGTGTGACCCAGATTTGGTCAGTGATGCCTATAAACTGGGGTCATTGCAGAGAAGGTGATAACCTTGCCTGAGACTTGATAACAGGTAACCTAATACCTGAGGCTTTAGCTCAGGGGATAACAGCATAGTGGAATGCAGAGTAGAAGACATCTAACAAGTCGATTAGGCAGAAGTTGGATTTTCTGTCCTAAATTAACAATAATGATCTATTCCATTCTATTATATTTCATTTCATATTCTACCGGTTATTCTACAAGCGGAACCTTTAATTTTTAGGGTTGTTGGCGGAATTTCTTATATTGAGACAGGATGTGGTACAACCAAGGTAGAAGTGTTGTCGTTTCCATAGAAACGATGGGCGTTGCCAGGGAAGTGAGTGCTATGTCAGTGTCATGATGAGCCATTTTTACATTGTAGCATCAGTTCACAACCATACATTAAAAAAACTAAACATTGACGTTAAACAACCAAACAAAACTTGTTAGTTAGCCACATTTTAGCAAGCTGACTGGATAGCAACGTTGTAACCCTATCAAAAATGCGGCCGCAAAAACAACAGACCAACAACAATACAGCCATTACAGGAAGGTGTCTTTCTCCCACGGTAAGAACGATGTGTCCACAATAAATCATCTTTACTTCCTCTCTGTCTTTATTAGGCAAGAGTTAGCATGCTAGCTAGCTTATCCAGAAAGCTAATGCAACTCTGTAACAGTCACATAACTGAACAATATTGCTATCAATCTAGCTACAGTGGCAGGGTTGCGTGTTGTTGCTCCACAAATGCATGAACATTATCAAGTGGTCTTGGCTTTGCTGTTGTTGTCCCCCTATTGTTACAATTGCCATTCTTAAGTTGCCTCATCGTTTTCTGTCATTCCCCACAGGTCAACAGCTATAAACTGCACTTTACAGCAGTGAACTCTCAAAGACCAGAGAGAAATGTTCAGAGACCAGTGAGTTTGCCTTTGTAGAGAGATCCACAGAGGAAGCAGTCTGAGAGAGTTGTATTTATACTCATGTCCCCATTCCCCAAATTATACTATTTTACTGAGACAATGCATGACATTATGTCTTGAGTACCCTTTAATTATCATAATTTATATATTGCTAATTCATTAAATGTATTATTTGACAGCAGGACGTCCGATGGTCTAAAGACTTTACAAAAGAGATAAACATGGACACCATGAAAATGAATCCACCAAGACAAGGTACAACTACCTGACTAACTTACAAGACACTGTGACAGTCTCTTACCTGTCCCCGTCTTCTCTGTCTCACCATTGACTTTTCTCTCCAGACAGCAGGCTTAATGCACACAGTGGCGGCGGCAGGCCTCTCCACACCCCTGCGCTGGCGTTTGTCAGTGAGTTTATGGGCCCT